>NC_089584.1:125977756-126206624 GCF_019320115.1 Miscanthus floridulus
CACGCTACTGAATGCATTGCCGTTTCTATAAAAGCCCAAACATGCACACGGTTATATGTGCTATCACTACGGGCACGGCGAAGCGTGCCACCGTACCTTGTTTTACGTACGCTATTTGATGAGGTACGCATTTTCAGGTGGGAAAAAGTCTACATAACCCCCTGACGTTTGCTGTTGTGTCTACTCCACACCCTGAACTATAAAACCATGTATCTAGCACCCTAAACTTTCTCAAACCAGACTTTAACCCCTTCTAGTGGTTTTGATTACTGGTTTTGCTGAGATGGCAGTTCAACGTGGCTCACATTGACCTGTTGCGCTCAGGCCCACGCGTCATTGAAAGGTTAGTCCAGTGCCTTCGTCATCCTCTGCAGCCTCGCCATCCACCCAGTCGCCATCTTCAGATACACTAGCCCGGACTCCCGTTGCCTTCTCCTGGGCTTAGCCGTCGCCGCGCGTCGGCTCAACGGAGGAGCGCATCGGTGCCAGCCTCGAGCGCGACTAGGAAGTAGGAACTCGCGGCCGCAGTGGCGTGCCGGACCAGGAGAGCGGAGGCTGTTTGTGAGCGCAGTTGAGATGTACAGTAACGACCCCACCTACCGATTCCTGCACAATCGCATGGCCAACCTCTTCGCCGGCCTCATCGTGGACGACATGCGCAAGCTTGCCGACGGCAAGTCGGCAAGGTCTAGGAGTTGTCGCTCGCCACCAAGTGGTGCCCGTGGCTGGACTCTTCCAATGATCGCTCCATGCTGCTCTGCGATGTCGTCGCATGGCGCCTCTTCCCAAGGGCTCCGTGCCCGAGCTCACCACGAATGAGGACTACACGTGCCGCCAGTGCGCGTGAGCGGCTCCGCATGGCGGCGCTCAAGCTCCCCACACACGTCGTTCCCACTAGGCGTGGCCGAGCATTGGCTATGTCGTCACGCACGAATAATTTGACTAAAGCGCGATGAGCATTTTGTGTCGTCGCCTGCAGCGCGATGGGCTTCTCCTCTATGGCCTTGAGCGGGCCCGAGATGGCTGTGAGCAGCACCCCACACGGCCGCGCTCCAAGTCCGCGAGCACGGTGGCGTCGGCGCTGAGCTCGCCGAACCGCTCCTCGAGCGCTCTCCGTCATCGAGCCCAGGTACTTCAACCTCACCCACCACGCCCGCCGCAGTGGAACCAGACGCTGCTCGTCGGATTTTCTCACCAAGACGACACGTGGGCACCTTCGTCGAGCACATCTTCACTGAGCTCGACAAACCAAGAACAGATTGCCCAGGTATACCAGCAACTCTTCCATCTGAATTCTAATTCTGTTCACCATCAACAACTCAATATCGAGCTTGTGGACGTCCAGCACACGTCCATGAAGTGCCGGCGATCGTCGTCACCCCCGCTGCAAACGTCTAGCCACACGTTGAGCGCCTCCAACGTCCGCATGATCTTCTCCCTCTAGCCCGTTGATGGCATCCACCCAGCCTAGCCACGGCAGCAGCTCCCTGACCGGCCTTGTCCCGATTAGCTTCTTCGGAAGTCGGTGAACACCTTCCCTCTGCCGATGGCCGGAGTCGCCGTCGTCAAACAGCCCGCGAGCGCTCTCGTCGCCAAGCGCGGCGCGCGACACAATGGCGTTGGCATACTCGGTGAGGAGCTCGCTGAGGTCAACGGTCGCGCCGCCACTGGCCCAGGCGACGTGGTCGGCCAGCGAGACGGCCTCCTGCTCCCGGACATATGGCCGTGGAGGACACTACCACGGTGGACAGGACACTCGACCCAGGTGGAGCAGCAGGACCTGGCCGTGCGCACACGCCGGGGACGCCTGCGTGCGGTGCGGCAGCGCATTACCTCCTCTTCTTTCTATGACGCGTGGGCCCAAGTGCCAGCATGTCAATATGAACCAGCTTGGACTGCCACGTCAGCGAAACCAGAAGCCAAAACCACTGAAAGGGGTTAAATGTCTGGTTTTAAAAAGTTTAGGGTGCTCAATACACGGTTTCATAGTTTAGGGGGTGAAGCAGACACACTAGCAAAAGTCAAGGGGTAATGTAGACTTTTTCCCTTTCAGGTGCCAGTGTGCCACCGGTTTATCATTTTGGTTATTATAACTATTAAAGTATATAACCCAAAAAGAATGTAACTATAGATTACGTGTCACATAAAATGGTTCATGTTTGACCAAATTTTCAGTGAACAGTGTTCCCATTTATGGCTTCAAATAATTTATTATGAAAAATATATTTCATAATTAATTTAATAATATTTATTTGATATCATAAGTATTGATATTTTTTATTTATAATTGGTTAAATTTAAGGTACTAAAACATGACACTTTGTTAGAATGCATTCCTCTAAGAACGGAGGTAGTACATCGGTTCTGATTACTCGCAGTTGTCACTTTGGTTGCAGCTAGTTCAGATGATCCTCATCTGTCTGTACTCTCTCTGTCTCAAAATAGAAGTCATTATCACTTCCCGAGAAATCAACTTTTTTAAACTTTAACCAATTATATATAAAAAATAATAATATTTATAATACATAATTAGTATCATTAGATAGATCGTTGAATATACTATCATAATAAATTTGTTTGAAGATATAAATGTTGAACGCATTTTCTACAAATTTAGTCAAAGTTGAGAAAGTTTAGTATCATTAGATAGATCGTTGTCATAATAAATTTGTTTGAAGATATAAATGTTGAACGCATTTTCTATAAATTTAATCAAAGTTGAGAAAGTTTAACCAGCACGTATTCCATAACGTCATCTATTCTGGGACGGGGAGTACGCTGCATTTTTACTCGGTTTAAACAATGGTGATATGCCTTGTGGCCGCCAGCAAACCGTCGTGACGTGAGTACACTGTACACACACGAGAGAACTGAGAGAGAGGCACAGCTTGAGGAGGAAGATGGTGCTCTTCTCCTCTAACACGAGTTCTCAGTAATAAAATTGACTTAGTCTCTTACAAACTCACACCCGGCATATAAAGCACTTGCTCATGCAGTCATGCTTACAGACGCTGTCCAGTGAGCCACTCGACACCTACACCACTATTCACAACATGACACTGCCTCCGTTGTCCTGTAGGCTCAGCTCCCCCAGCTTCAGATGTTGCTTGTTGCTCCCAAGCAACGCTTTGTAATGACGTACTACCAATCTTCCTACCAAAACATGGTTATAACTTATAACCGGCCTTCCCACATGGCCACATATAGCAAGAGTCCGAGATACTATTTGAGAGGGAAGCATGATCTTGTTGCTGTTATGTCCTTGAGCACCTTGTACGCACCGGCGGAGCAAGGGGGGGGGGGGGGGGGGGGGGGGGGGGGGGGGCAAAATCACAGCAAACTTTTTTATGTAACATATAATTTAATAATCTATATTATAAAGATATAATAAAAGCTTTGTCATATATTTTTTGATGACTTCTGAACAACAAAATCACACAAATTTGCATTTTATCTTTGGATGAGCCCATCCACGGTGCAAAAATCCAAACAAATAAGCTACACACAGTTATTTTATGGTTGAAACTCTTCGTCCGGCCGCCCCTATCCATAATTTCTGGCTCCGCCACTGCTTGTACCCCGTGGTACATTTTTCATTAAGCAGAAATAGACCTACACAGCACTCCTCGTGACGGTATTATAAACAAAATATTCGGTCTCTTGACATATATATACAGAAGAGCCAATGTAGTACATTAGTCCAACAAAATTTGCTATACTTCACAGTTTCGACGATTGAAGCCGCCAAATAAAATTATCTAGCGGATCTTTCGAAAAAAATTATTTAGGAAGATTTTCTGTGCTGTACGTACCTTGCTAACACTACTCATTAGTCATCTACTACTACATGCTAAGAAATTGATAAGAGTGGATGACTACTACTATTCTACAGTCAACTAAAGTGCAGCATTCAATGTAAATGCTAAAACATTCAAATAAAAAGTGCATGCCATTAAAAATTAAACATGCCTAGATTCATATCAAAGGTGCATCGCCAGCACAGTACTCATAGAAGAAATCCGAATTATTTCCATGAGCAATACACGACAGCAAGTAAACTCGTTCAACAATTCCTAGCGTTAGTGACGCTAATGTTAAGCTTACAACACTCATACATCTACAAATTATGGCCCCGTTTAGATTCACCTAAGCTAAATTTTTACTAGTTAATTGGTATTTATTTACCATGCGAACCTTACTATTGTTGAGCCCTATGCGGAAAAAAGAGGGGCAATGTCGTCTTTAACATATTGTAGCTGAACCGGAAGATTGTGTACATTTTAACCTCCATCTAGAGTTTAGTTGCCCCCGTTTGGATCTTTAGCTGCCAAAATTGATCCGTAGATCCAAACGAGACCTAAAACACCGCTGCAAGCCAAGCTTAGCTTGTCGTGCAGCAGTGGGTAGACAGCGTAGTGTCACATAGGGCGTGATTGGTTGCAGAAGAAGGCTTCTATGCAGGACCAAAGGAGCTCCCTCGTCGTGCCGTTCGTCGCCGTGCTCCTGCGCCGGGGCCGCGTAGTCGCCGCGGCGCTCCTCAACAGCCACCTCTACGTGGCGCCCGTCCCAAAGGGCCGGTCCCTCCTAACCGCGCTCCCGGGCGTCCACGATGCCATCTCCTACAACACCATCCTCGCCGCGCCCTGCGCCGCAGGTCGCGTCCGCGGCCCTCTCCTTCATCTGTGACATGTCAATATGTTTTTTCCGCGCGCGCGCTCCTGCCCCCACGTGCCCGCCGCGATGAGAAGGCGCCCAGAAGGCCCAAACCCTCGTCACCCTCCCACGATGTCTATGGGGCTGATTGGTAGGCGGCAGGAGGTGGTCCTCGCACGGTTTAGCTGGGTGGTTTCATTCCAACGCTTTGTTTGGTTCCCTGAGCTGAACCAAATCGATGCATGCGACCATGCATTTGAGGCCGCCGTGATGCAGGCTTTGCATCCGTAGAAATCGAGCTTCCCTCTCCATACAAGATGACTGGATTCATGCAGGATGCAGGGCCCCATGTGTCAGACACCCAGAACTTTGATCCATACACGCAACCAAATACGATCCCATTTTGTACCGGACCAACACCAAAGCAACCAAACACGACCACCTGTACGAGCTCAACCCAGCTCCTTCGGTCCTGCATAGCCCGACCATTCTGGATGAAGCCTTCTTCTGCAACCAATCATGCCCTATGACATCGTGGGAGGGTGACGATGGTTCGGGCCTTCCAGGCGCCTTCTCATCGCGGTGGGCACGTGGGGGTAGGAGCACGCGCGGAAAAAACTTCCGTGCAGACGGGCCCGTCCGCTGCAGTATCCCATAGATGGCCAACGGGCCGGGCCAGCCTAGCACGGCACGGGCCCGGCCCAGGCACGGCCTGCAGAGGGTCGGGCCGGCACGACCCGTCGTGCCTATCGGGGCGTGCCTCGCGGGGCCACGTGCCTGGCCTTCGGCCCAAGCACGGCATTGTGGGCTATTTTTCGTGCCGTGCCGGCCCGCTAAGCACGGCAAAAATTACGGGCCGTGCCAGCCCGTGGCCCACCAAAGAGCCAGAGAACAGAGAGAGATGGGAGGTTGGTGGCGGCGCTCCGCTGACGCCAGATCCAGCGAAAAGAGAAGGCGGAGGAGGGGGATTCGGCAGGCCGCGAAGAGGCGTCGTCGGCCGGTGGAGCGGAGCTCGGGCACGCCGCGCGCGCTCCCGAGCGGAGGAGAGGAGCCCGTGGTGGCACACCTCGCCGACGAGCGGAGAAAGGAGTGGCTTCCCGGGGCGATGCACCCCGCCGGCTGGCGGAGCTCGTGGCCGGGTGCTCGGGCTGCCTCGCTCGAGGATGGAGAACGGCCCCCGGCAGGCGGCCTTCACCCTCGCCCGTCGAGCGAGGTGAAACTGAGAGGACATAGGAGTCGGGAGGGGGAGGGGGAGGGGATGAGGCGAGAGACGCGACACGCGAGCGAGAACGCACTCGCGTGTAGGGGCCGAACGGCGGCGGGTGAAACCAGGATGGGGATTGGGGAGATGGCATTATTAGATTTGACTTAGTTTGGTATACAATACCGGGCCTTGCATAAAATACGGGCCGTGCCGTGCCAGCCCACGTGCCTGGGGTGCGGCCCAGGCACGGCCTACTCCACCGGGCCGGGCCAGCCCTGGCCCACTGACCATTGGGCCGTGCCATGCTTGGACCGGGCCAAAATAGCGTGCTTCGTGCCGGGCCATCGTGCGTCGGGCTGTCGTGGATGGCCGACGCGTGGCGTCGTTCTCAAATCAACGATCGCGTTGAGGAGGCTTCTTCGGGTGACGAAGTCGACGCACGGCTCCTCCGAACATCCAGCACGGCTCGTCTCAGAATAACCATCGCCGCACCGCAGGAATCCCTCGCTCGCTGGCCGCCGGGCCGCCGCACGCATCCATCGGGAAGAAAACGCAGCATGGAGCAGAGGGCGTCCCGAACAGGAACCGCAACGGCGGCGCCGTGGACCAGCGTCGGCGTAGAGGGGGTCACAGCCGCGGTGGATGTTCATCTTATGATCTAATTCCATGCAGCAAGCAAAGGAAATGTTGATTTCCCCCCCCCCCCCCCATCAGATAGACAAAGTGATTAGGTGAAGAAGCAGAGATGGATGGAGTGCCGAGGATCTGGGACCTGTTGCGGATCATTGTAGCTCGGCGGCGCGCAAAGTGTCCAGCGGAATCTCTATGCGCTGGGTCGCGTGGTTGCACTGCTATCCTCTTCTTCCCCTGCTTCTCTCTCCCCACAGCAACTTGAGAAACAACAGTCTGAATTTAATTTCAGCAATGTAATGGAGACGCAGACTGGACTTGAGCAAGGTGTATAGGCTCCCCCCACAAATGTACCCAATCCGTGCGCATCCAACCAAAAGCTACTCCATCACAATTTTAATTTGTTGCAGTGCAATCAAGCAACCAAAGATGCCAAGTCAGTGACCGTGTGAAATCAAATAGCCAATTGAAGCTGGCATGGACTAGCTAGGCACCTCGTCTGCAGTTGAAGCCGTCGGCGGCGGCGATGATATTGGCCGTCTGGTACACGCGCTACGGCGCTAGGTGATGGAAATCCATATCCAGCCGTCGTTCTTGCATGCGCCAAGGAGCTAGAGGTCGACGCTGCTGCCACGCCACGCTGCTGGACCTGGCGCCGACACTACGGCGACGGACGGACATTCGAGGAGCCGACCGAGTGCATGGTTGTGAGCCGAGCGAGCCCGAGCCGAGCATCGACTTCACCACATGAAGGAGCCTCCTCAACGCGATCGTCGATTTGAGCACGACGCCACGCGTCGGCCATCCACAAAAGGACTGCAGTGGACAGAGGTTACAGCCCGTCTGCACGCAAGTTTTTTTTCCAGCGCGGCAGGCGTTGGCTTGGTTTCGACGTGGGCCCCGTCGCCTGCCGTATTCCCACCACGAATCTGGGCGAACTCGGCAGGCATAGGCGATTCCGGCACTAGGCACTGCGAAGTCAGCGCCGCCGCCTAAAGTTGCGCGGGCGGGGTGCGGGCTTGCGGGTGCCATCCGTCGTAAAACCATTAAAGAAGAGTACCACCGTAGACGAAACGAAACGCGTCGTGTAAGAGATTGTTTAGTTACCCAAATTTAGAAATTTGGGTTACTGTAGTACTTTCGTTTTTATTTGGCAAATAGTGTTCAATCGTGGACTAATTAGGCTCAAAACGTTCGTCTCGCAATTTCCAACCAAACAGTGCAATTAATTTTTTTTCGTCTACATTTAATGCTCCATGCATGTATCGAAAGATTCGATGTGATGGATACTGTAGCACTTTTTTGGATTTTGGGTGGGAACTAAACACGCTGGCGACACGTTTTAACATGGCGCGTCACCTATATTTTCTTCCCGCAAAATACGTCCCCTATATTACAGTATGTAGCAAACACGGGTTATTGAGGCCTATGACCGGCTCAGTAAAGGCGACGCGACCCGCTCCCGGCTTTGAAGCCCCCTCGCCGCGCCGTTCGTTGCCGTGCTCCTGCGCCGGGGCCGCGCAGTCGCCGCGGCACTCCTCAACAGCCGCCCCTGCGTGGCGCCCGTCCCGAAGGGCCGCTCCCTCCTGACCGCGCTCCTGGACGTCCACGATGCCATCTCCGACAAGGCGCACCTGCGGCCCTCCCCCTCATCTGTGACATGTCAATATGTTACGGAAGGCCCACGCCCAACCAGGGGCGAAGCTACGTTATAGGGTCGGGGTCCGCCGACCCCGTCGACTTGGCCACCGTGTCACGTATCGTACAATATTTTACCAGCCAAGACCCCGGCAAAAAATACTTTTGACCCCGGCGGCCGGCACAAATCAGGTGACAGGCTGGCTACTTTAGTTGATAAGCGCCCAGCAGCCCACTATGCAAGCCGAAAGGTCAAGCAGCAAGCCCACTAGTTAATAGCCCAATTCCTTGGCGTGCAGCACCACGGCACCAGGCTGCCCTTTGCACTAATTGACTGTTCCGTGTCCTTGTCTTGGATTTCTCGTCTCGCGGCTCACGTCATGATGAAGAGCTTGCTGCTTGTATTTCAGAAGTAAATCATACTCTTTGTTGATTTCTTAGAGTTCCCTAATCCCCAGTTTACGAAGAAGGATACAATTATCTTTTATACTTTTCAGCTAAATATAGAAGCAAACACCAAACAAAATTATATATTGTTATTCTCCTTTCAAAAAAAGTATATTTCGTTCCATGTGTTTTAGACTCCTAGCAAATTAAGAGCTTGCTGCCTTGCTCTTCTCCAACGAGGCGTCAGGCAAGCTTGACTTCACCTTTTGTCTCCTTTTTTCATGTTTGCTTCGTGCTTTAAATGAGCCAAAGAACTTGTGAAGAGATTAGAATAATTTTTTTAAGAAAAATATGTATCGCTTGACCGTAGCACTCAATTAAAATTTTGGATAGGATAAAACGAAGAAGCTGGTCACTACATATAAAGATAAACCAAATTATTTCGGAAGTGGCGATGGATAGCACAACCAATGGTTTTGGAGGTACGGGGAACTTATTGATGATTTTTGAAGCCAAATTATTGATTTGCTGCTAAAAGTCAGTATATTGTTTGTTTGGATCGACCCCGGTGGTCTTTTATCCTGGCTTAGCCTCTGGCCCCAACGACGTCTCCTACACCACGTTCATGGCGGGGCTCTGCGCCGCACGCCAAGCGGACGAAGAGGTCTGCTTACTCTGGACCATGCACAGACCCAGGTGCTCTCATGGGCGACTGCATCCTCTTAATTAAAAAGCAAAGGTGCGGTGTGCTCCTCCCTGTCGATTTTTTTTTTGCTCCCAACCATGCAGGCCCGCGGCGGCCGCCCCGACGTTATTTAGAAAAAAAGTCCACCTTACCTCCCTCAACTTTTTCGAAAGTCCGATTTTTCTCCCTAGACTCCAAAACCAAATAAAACACCTCCCTCAACTTTTAAAACCGTTTATCTTACCTCTCTAGCCCGTTTATAAGCGGTTTTGTCTTTTTCTTTTTTATTTATTTTGGTTGAATCTTTGCAAAATCATAATAAATCACAGAAAAATCATAAAAATGGAAAATCCAATTTCGTTGGAATCCACGTGAGGAGATCTATACAATGAACATATAATATGGTATGTTTTAGTACAAAATTTTTGTTGTAGATTTAGATCAATGTTTTTCTGTAATTAAATGGAATAATTCACAGATGTAGTTTCTATGGTCCAATTGTGGTAAATTTTTTATGGTGGGCTAATTATTGTATGCTTAAACTATAATAAAAATTTCATACTCAAGGGTCTGTTTGGATAGCGGGAAAGAATTCATGTTCCTGTGTTTTTCTTATGAAATTGAACTGATTCCTGTGAAATTCCTGCAAGATTCCTGTAAAATTCCTGCGTTCCAAACAAACCCTCGTTGGATCATGTAATTTAGTTATTGATTTTATTTAGCTTTATGTTTGTTAAATTAAATATAAATAAATCTATAACTAAGCTATACATGATCCAATGAGTATGAAATTTTTACTATAGTTCAACCATACAATAATTAGCCTACCATAAAATTTTTATCACAATTGGACTATAGAAAGTACAGCTATAAATTATTCTATTTAATTACATAAAAGCATAGATCTAAAGCCACAACAAAAACTTTATACTATAGCATACCATATTATATGTTCACTGTGTAGATCTACTCATGCGGAGTCCAACAAAATTATTTTATAATTTTTCTGTGATTTACCGTGATTTAAGATTCAGTTGAAATAAATAAATAAATAAAAAGACAAAACCACCTTCAAAACTGCTTATAGCATGGTCAGGAAGGTAAGATGAATGGTTTTAAAAGTTCAGAGAGGTATTTTATCTGGTTTTGTAGTTCAGGAAGGAAAAACGGGCTTTCGCGAAAGTCGAGGAAAACCGAAGTCAGCTGCTCATCAAAAACTGAACTAGATTAGCTCTCCTCCCATGCAGTCCATGACGTGTGGACCCAGCAAGATGGAGTTCCCTCGCATAACGTGAAGCAAGTCCAAAATACGCACGTGTATTTGGTTCAACGGCTCGCAGCCGATAGACATACGCTGCCCGTATCTGCCAGCCATATACACCAAGGCCAGGCCTCTAGAAGATTCTGGACTACGCCGCGCCGGCTGGCTCAGTTTGCGTACAATCTTACGAAGATACATAACAGAGACCGGCGTAACTATATGGACTCTACAGCCGGTTCAGGTCGTATAGAGGCGCACGTATCAGTGGCGGAGCTTCAGCCTAAATACAGGAGGGGCCAAAAGAAGGTGCAATCATGAAAATTAGTTGTGTAATTGTTTAATTAAGCTATGTTGATTACTGTTATTAAAGGAAACTTCCAAAAGCAGGGGTGACCATGGCCCACCTTGGCCCTCGCTATCCTCCGCCACCGCCACTGCGTATATGGCTGCCCCTATTAGCATCCTCTGTGTGCATGTCATGCATGAGCGCACACTTACGTGCATGCATGGAACATGCAACTTACAAACACATATCTAGCTTCTTTCTATGCATGTACAGGAACACACAAGCACGTACATTTTGCATGTATTTTATTTACATACTGGCGCACACAAATACAAGCATACGCATGCATATGGATGATTTTGAATTGACGACAGAAATCCATCAAACAGTCCATTCAACACATTGATGGTATTTTTTTTTTTTTTTGAAAACAACGGGGGGAGAGATTCCCCACCTGATTTCATTATTTCAAACCTCCACCGAAGTGGAGTTAACAGTAGTGTTACAAGATAGGAAATAGCAGCGCCAAGCATTCAAGCTAGTCACATCCTGGTCATTCCTAAGATGATAGACCGAATAGAGGGAGACTCATTTCTGAAAATTTCACCCTGGCATCCCAGAGCCACCAGAGAATGGTTTGCAAAACAAAAGGCCAAAGCTTCGCGTCCAGGTGAGCACGAACCGTGGCATTCCAAGCATCAACATCCGAAAGGGCTGCGACGACGGCGAGGTTGATCCTGTTCTAGACTCCAGCACTTGTGTGGCAGCCGAAGAGTACATGATGTCTATCCTCAACATTGCCTGAGCAGCGCTCACATAGGTCGTCGTCCAGTATATGCTTGGCATAGAGGTTGGTTCGTGTGCTTAGTCGATCCTTGAAGTAGAGCCAGGAGAAAATTTTGACCTTGTTCGGAACACGCGAGCCCCATATGCGCTGGCCGTGGACATCTTGGGGCTCTTGGCTGCAATCCAGAGCGGAGTAAGCGTCTCTTGAAGTGTATCGTTTGCCAGTTAGCTTCATAAGTTGTTGATCTGGGGCATTGTCCAGCGCGATCTCCTGCAAACAGTGAAGAAGGGAGGCTAGCTGGGCACTAGCAGCATTAGTGAGCCTGGGCGCAAGCACACATCAAACCCCGTACGGAAAACATTCTGCACAGAAGTGTTAGGCCTAGGGCCTGTTTAGTTCTCAAAAATTTTTGCGCAGTACCCATCACATCGAATCTTATGGCACATGCATGGAGTACTAAATGTAGACGAAAAAAAACTAATTACACAGTTGGGTAAGAAATCGCGAGACGAAACTTTCGAAACTAATTAGTCCATAATTAGACATTAATTCCTAAATACAAACGAAAGTACTACAGTAGCCAAAACATAAAAATTCTTGCACGACATCTGGAATTATTTTAATCGGTCTGTTCGAATTTTGGGATAAAGGAAGAAATCCCGATTCAACTCGTCAGCTTAGGCCGAAAACCAATCCCTCATCCGTCCCTTTTTCCTTTCGCTGGTTCGGCCCATCCAGCGTGATCTGAGCATCTGGCAGACGGGCGTCACCCCGTTCCGTTTTCCCTCGCGATCCCCTCCTGCTTTACTACCTTGCCTCCGGGAGTGTCACGGGACCCGTTTCGTTCAAATCGCTACCCTTAAAGACCAGAGTACCCCCGGCCGGACCCCGAGCGCCGATTCGGCGATTCCCTGTGGCCGATGTACGTGCATGTAAAACCCCACCCCAAAGCAGACTCTCGTTGTCTACCATTGCAACAGACGCGAAGCCCCGCACCTCGCCCGTCCGGAGAGCCGACCAAGCGCCTCCGCTTAGCTGATCACTGCTGGAGCGCCGGGCAAGGAGGCACACCACCAAGGCAACGTGACCAGGTGATCAGGCATTGACGGGCGGCTGTTCGGTGAGAGGTGAGACCCCCTCCCCCTCCCCCTCTCCCTCCCGCCTGTCGTAGCGCTTCCCTAATTTGCGCTTTTACTCGCCGCCGGCCACCACCACAGTACTTTTGGGGTGTTGGGTGGAGCGGTGAGCCCCTCTGTGCTATAGATAAGCGAGCTCGTTCACCAAACGAACGGAAACATTTCGTCGATCATGGTAGCTACGGGCTACGGCCCAGGGCTTTGATCCGCCGCCCACCACTGGACACCGCTGCAGCCCCTTTGGGCGATTCGTCGCCTAGGAGAGCATCGCCTAAATCAGATCCGCGAAGCCTCAGTGTAGGACAAAATCGTGCGGCGCGTCTGTGGTCTGTGAGCGCATGCCTCTGTTCGTAGCCATCGCCGTAGCCACTTTAGCTTCAGGGCGACGCTGCAGTACGGTTCAGCCCCAATAAGCCAGCGGAGAATTAGAGAACCCGGCCCGCACCGCATCCCCGTTGTCCTCTTTTTCACTGCAAGTGCACAACTTTTGTCTGCAATATCGGCACAATTCTCAGATATGATTGCCCCTCGGCCCATTTCATTTATTTTATTTTGCTTCGACATCATTTGACACCGGTATATGTGACTAACCAATATAAGAGAGGGAAAATGATGTTCTTGCCCCTGTCCAGCAGTCCAATTGTGATTTTGCCCTTGTTTTTTCAACTTTGTGATTTTGCCCCTGTTATTTTAAAACGAACCACCCGTTTGCCCCTGGTTTGGATGTCTGTTAGATGGACATGGAATAAATGAATTAAAAAAAATCAAAATCCCTGCAAACAGAGGCAAAAAGACCATGTTGCCCCTCATCTTATCTTCAACCTCCTGCTCGTCTAGCCACAGGCAAACCACACGGTGTCAGCTTAGCAAGCATGGCGGGGCGTCGGCCGGTCCCAGCCGCGGGGCGCGTTGTGCGGGGGACGGTGGCGCCTGGCTGCGGGGCGCGGCACTCGCCCACGACCGCGGCGCATGCAGGGTAGCAACGGTGCCCGGCCGCGACGCTCGGGTCAAGGCACGTGGGCGTCGCGGCATGGCTGGCCGGCTTGAGGGAGAGGGAGGACCTCCTCGCCCAGATCCACGTCGCCGGAGAAGGAGACAGAGGAGCTCCTCGGTCCCCGTGCCGCGCCGTCGCTGGAGGGAGGAGATAGGGGGCTCCCCCCGCGCCGCCACCGGATCCGACGTCCCCGCGCCGAGCTGCCACCGGATTCGTCGTCCACGCGCCGCACAATCGCCGGAGGGAGGAGAGAGGGGGCTCGATCCCCCGCACCGCCACTAGATCTGGCCGGGGGAGCGGAGGAGCGTCGCCGGATCTCGGCTCCCGCCGCATCACCCGCCTCGAGCCGCGAGGGATGTGGTTGCGGCCCTTACCACCGCGCCACCACGAGCTCCAGCCACCGCGCCGCCGCGAGCTCCAGCCACCACGCCGCCGGGGGGAGGAACGCCGCTGGGAGGGGAGTGGTGAGGCGCCGCCGGGCTGGAGAAGGAGAGGGAGGGGGAGGGAGGGGGAGGAACGCCGCTGGGAGGTGAGGAGAGAGTGCGGCCACCGCCGCCGCCCCTTGTGTTGGGCTGGGGAGACGCAGAGCGAGAGGGAGGATAAAATCACAAGGGCATATTTGTCCTTTGGTACAAAAGTTAACACCGTTAGGGGTGGATGACGGAGCAGGGGCAAACCGGTGCTTCGTGAATGGCACAGTAGGGGTAAATTCACAAAGTAAAAAAAATAGGGGCAAAATCACAATTTTAATACAAAACAAGGGTACAAACGCAAGAGCCCCTATAAGAAAAGATTTGTTTTTTTTTAAGGTGGGTAAGAAAAGATTTGTTTTGATTCACTAAAACATGGTTCTTTTGCAGCATGGCAGATGCACCAGGTCTTGTGAACGTGTCATGCCCTTTGCAGCGCAACGAGGGTGATATACCAATTGTCTGGCATGACATCCGAAGCGGCGTTGATGGTCTCCGGCAGACGTTCAGAACGCTGAACCATCGCGACACCTTGATTTCCCCCTTTATTGTCAATGGTCTGCCTGTGACACCATATATGAATCCAATCACCAACATGACTAGTCATCACATCATTAGACTATGGGACTCCCAGCCGCCAGCACATCATGATCATCGATACATCCTTGATCTACTGATGTGTGATGACAACACCTATTTTGCTGCTTTCCGGCGCATCAAGTTTACCATACAGGAATTTGAAGTTGCTCATGCTGGAGGTGGCGGAGGACAGGGTGGGACATGGTTCGCTCTTCAGGACTCGAATGTACCAGCGTTCTTACATGCAACGGAGATTGGAATCTCTTCGGCTCACGTTGACGCGTAAGTCCGTAGCATTATCACTCATTTCTTAATTGCATCAATAACTATGCGTTAGTCCCTATCATTCTCACTCCCAATTCTTAATTGCATCATTAACTGAATTGTAATTAACTTGCAGGCAACCCGGGGGTGAATTGGTCTTGGAGAGCATGTTCTATAGTTTGTCCAAATTGGAGAGGGATGATGGTGGACCAGGTCCTCTGACACTAGATGTCAAAAGGGCAGCATGGAATGTTATGGTGATATTTTGTGAGACTAGAAGGTTGAGGAGTCTGCTGGTTGAAGTCAATCAACGTTTGCGAAATGACACACCACCATACAAAATGGAGTTTGAGTATTGGAAGCTTATTCATAAATGGTCTGATTTCTCCATAGTTGTGCTAGAAGAGCGGCTGAATGGAACCTTAGCTCTTCCAAATCTGACGCGGCAGTGGTGTATCGAATACCATCAGAAGGCTACCATGAATTCTCTTGTTGGTATATGGGGAGAATTATTGAAGATAAAATTTCATAGAACATTATTGGGGCTGACTCCACATGAGTTTCAAGAGCATTGGCTGCAGGCTGGAGGAAACATACCAGAACCTGGATTTGTGCCACAGCTATGAACTACTGTAGATAAAGCTGTCCACTCCTTCTCACCGGTAAGTTAGGGTCCGATTCTTGTATGGTAGTGTTCTTGATTCATCGCGTAATTGAGTGCTCGGTAAGGATTTAGGTGTATTAGCTTCTATTCCAACGGATCCAGGACCACTATAAAAGTCTAGCCACCGACCCAGTCTGAGTGAAGCAGGAGAACCTCCAGCTGACTGCAAGTTATGGTCACGAGTAAATGAATGTCTGAATAAATAAAAAAGGAAACAATGATTTGAGTGGCATCAATGATCCAGAATGAGAGCTAGTGTATGAGCTAATCCTCAAAATTGGTTACAAGTATATCAAAATCTAATAATTCCCTGTTTAGTTTTTTTTTTCTCAAGATGTCTTTCTCACTGACCTACATTATTGTACTGGATGGTACATGTCATGTATGCTAGCATTACATTAATGTCAACTTATCAAAGAACACTTGGTCAAGTGTTGAACGCATTTGCTGTTATGCCGGTTCTATGTCAATGGTGATGGATATAACTTACTAAACCTAACTTTTTTCCACCTCCTGGTCTGTCATCCTCAGCTAGGCGGTTGCCTTGCCGGCAGTATAGTTGCAGGGAGCCATAGCTTAGAAATGAGCTGAACAAAAACTTCTGTTTTAGCCAAATGCAAGCTAAGAACAGGTTGATACTCCTTTAGGTGAATTCATTGTTTGTAGCAGTTAGGATTACTACTGAATACCAGATTGACCATCGGAATGATTCTCTGCGCAACTATGATTCAACAGTATGGTCTACAATCAGTTTTAGTTTAATTAAATACTAGGTGGTTTACCCTGATCAGTTCTATCCAACTGGTTACCATCACTTATCAGGAAGTCAAATAGCAAATGGTTTTAGCTGAACTCTCTAGGATACAGAGAAGAAAAGAATGCCAACCATTGCACATTGAGAACTGGATCTTATGGAGATTAGTGGGCCATAATAGATGTAATATGGCTATTGATTGTAGAAGGAATTGCAGGACACGATCAATCTGAGCCATTAGATGAAGTTAATGAACGGATAGGATAGTCCTATGTATAATATGGTTGTTTGATGTAGGAGAGAAAGTAATGGCGCTTTCTATATGTCTAGATAAATTTTATATATAATTCAAAGTTATTCTAGGCTTTTGTTTTCCTTCCCATTAAATGCTACAATCAGGCTTCCATGGTTAACCATTCTCATGATATATTCTGATATCTGCATATATTTTGTAGGTATTCGTGAAAGACGTGTTTGCGAGATCACTTTTTCATCCTGGAGCATATTGGCGTGTATGCGGAGGATTACCCTGTACTAATACCTGTTTGGCAAGGACATTTTCCGTCCAGAATGAGCTGACCTCCTTTTGGTTGCACAAAGGGTTCTTAATAATTTTTTGCCCTGCTAACTGACGTGTAACAGGATTTGCAAACAGCCAAACACATATAGACGTAATGGTAGTCTTTAGATTTTGTTCTCTTTCTTTATGAGCAGAAAAATACATTATTGTGGTTACGCCCTTGTTAGAGAACTAGCTTGGGGGAGTATTGACCCCTTTGGTAGTGTTTCCAGATATCAGGACTCTGTCCAGGTGTAAGAGCATCTCCTACAGGTGGGCTAAAAATAAATGCTAAATCTCTTAATTGAGCCATCATGTATAATAGAAAAGTCTCTTAAAAAGATGAGTGCTACAGCAGCCTGGCTAAACATGGACCTTTGCTATATTTAAATGGGCCACATCATCCTGACGGTTGGTCCTTGACCTCTCGCAACATACGTCCACCGCCAGGTCTGCTCGAAGCCGCAACGCACAACTACGCCGCCAGGTCTGCTCGCAAAGTCGCAACTCACGGCTTCCCCTTGGCGGCACACCTACGGTTCTCCTCTGCCTGGCCGCTCGATGCGACGACTGTGCCGAGCAGTAGTCGATGGTGGCGAGCACTTCATGCGTTCAGGAATTGTCAGGTCAACCCATCATGTATTTGCCTCTGCTTTGCCCTAGAGTCGTAGGTGTGTGATGGATTCTGAAGCTGAGTTCAATCTACTGAATGAAGTGGTGGATTCATCGTCCTCGAACTCAAATTTGTCTTTCTCAAGTCTGATCCTTTATTCCTCGATTCTGTTCCGTTCTTCCTCGATTCTGATCCTTTCTTCCTGCAATGCAAAGGCTTTTTTGCACCTCTCCTCTTTCTTCAAATCCTTCTCTATGCCAGCCTCTTTCTTCTTTACCAACAGATAATCCAATGCTTCGATGCTGGAACATTGTCGTTATTTGTCTTTCTCCTTCTTCTTCCTTGTAGGTCTGTCCACTGTAGGCATTGCTGCCTGACTCTCTTCACCATTAGCAGTGACAACTAATTGTCCAGTAGCTGCAGGACTTGAATTCGCCGTGCTCTTTTGCTTTTTCCTTGAAGTCGTTCCACTCTGATTGCTCCTATTCTTCCACTTGGCCTTGTCTTTCAATTTTTCCCAGCAATAGAGGTAAGGGAAATTCCGGTGCTGCTTGTCCTCGGACTTGAACATTCTTAATGCATTTTTTTCCTGCAAATTGAAATACATAGAGACTGCATGACATAGAGAAACATCATATACAATTGGAAGGGCAAGGTATGTTATCTAACCTTATTAGAGATAGATAAAACCACTTTGATTTCTAGCCTCTATCTTCGAAACGCAACCACCATATAAGTTCACATCATGTAGAATACCAGACCATCGGCTCATTAGGGAGCTTTGCGTTCGATCCGAATCAAATGTCTTGTTGATATGAAAATAATCATATATTCTTCTCCAATAAGTCGAACGTGATTGATCAACTTCTTGCACTGGATCCAAACTCACATTTAGCAATGCTGAGACCAACAATTCGTCCTCCTCTTTACTGAAATTCTTGGACCTTTTCTGAATCCCTTTCACACTTGCTAGGGCCTCATCACATGCTGGCGTTTCATTAGGAGTTGGGACATTATCAGACAAAGCGGCAGGATTACAACCCCTTGTAATTATGTCGGTAAAAGATCTTTCCGAATCCATGGCGCCTGTGAAAAAATACCACAGGGACAATCAAGATCATAGACTGTAATATGAAAAAATACCACAGGGATAATCAAGATCATAGACTGTAATATGATTTCAACAAGCAGGTAAAACTGAAGCATTCTAGATGTGGTATAGAAAAAATTAAAGCCCTATTTGCTGCATAGGAAGATGACTGACACTTGAACAAACTGAAAAAACTGAAGAATAAAATTGGGCTGCAAAGCTAGAGAGTTTCAACTGACAAACTAAAGAATAAAAATCTACTATTGATAGCAAATTAGACTGACACATGAACAAGTTTCAGAAAACTCTGACCTCAAATCATTATATGCACAGTTCTGCAATTGGATGATCACCGGGAAGAGGCTAACATACTGTTTAAAGGAAAAATTTACTAAACTTACTGAAATACACAAACTCTAGTTCAATAAATAAATTTGTAATATGCACAATCACTACATTCACTTTACTGCAACTAGTCAAATTGTACTATCTGAAAGTAGCAAGAATGCTTTTATGATTCAGAGCTCACCAAATCTGAATTATTCACAGAACATAATTGCCAAGAATGCTTTCATTCACAAGTACTCGCAATAGATAGCTATTCACAAATTGCATCTGACCTCACATGTACATTTCGAGTTGGCTTGATTATTAAAAAAACCAAAAAAATTTGGATGTAGCTATTTGGATCTTACCGAAATACATGCCAGACACGGGGGCTGATGCAGCAGGGGCAACATTGGGAGGAAGAACTCCACGCTGCATCCCAGGTACCCCTGCACTTTGCAACCAAGGCAGCGACGGCAACTGCTGTTGCTCCCAACCGCTGGCCGCCGAGAAGATGGGGAACGAGTGGAGCTCAGAAGAATTGGGGTCCCCGTTGTCGTGGCTCGCGGACGCCTGCGACATGGTGCCTCGGCACGATTCCGAGGACCTCGAAGGGATCCGCCTCGTCGAGATCGAGAGGAAGACGCAGGTGCCGAGATGAAGCTGCACGGGATGGGAAGAAAAAGAGGAGCACGACGGGGGCCGGCGCACGCGGGAGCAGGAGAGGATGGCGCGCGGAGAAGAAAATCGAGCGCGGGAGTCCATTGGCGCCGCGGATAGCAAGCGATTCTGGCTCGGGAAAATTGGCCAGCGACGATTGCGGGATGGCCAGCGGTGGAAAATAGAAGATGGGATAGAAAGGCTGTTGGACAGCTTTTTTGGACCAAAATAACTATAATAGCATTCACAGATGCATTTAGCCGACCTGTAGGAGATGCTCTAAGTTCGTTCTACATATGACAAAGTTCATTCTACATAGGAGGTGACGCTGTCACAAGAAAAAGCTATTCTACCCCCTTGATTTTTCAGATGGTGGTCCTGCGGTCGGTTTTGTGCTTATTGTTCATTGTACTTTGCACGTGCTATTCATGTTCTCTCCTGTATGTTTGCTTCAATTTTCGGTCAACTTTTGGCTGTGGTAAAGCTAAGGAAGCCTAACCACTTCTGCATAACTGTCATTTGAATTTGGTTACCATTTTTTCCGAACATTCCTCTTGCTTTATGGGCACCAAGCTGTCGCCATTCTCATTGTACGGCTGCCATTTCTTCTGCCTTGTTTCAGCCAATCAGCCGCAAGATAGGTTTTTGGGTTCTTCCCTGGATTTATTTTATAGAGCGCTGTTTTTTGAGTAATTTGTTCTGCATCCAAGGTTTGCAGAGTGCTTGCCTTCAGAAATGTCGTCTGTGGAGACAACTTACTGATCTCTTGAGCAAGTTTCAGCCTGATCATTTCCACTTCCCTCCATGGTTCATGGTTCCTTGATGTACCCTTTTTGTTACAAACGAAATCAATAACCACATTGAGCATGAAAAAGATGGTAAAACTATACAGCGACAAGCTAATTGTCCGCTAGCCATCGTATCCGCGAAATATTTGTAATGAGATTTGCATACATCTTGTATAATGTGTAGACTAGTACAATTCTCGTAATAATGAGTCCGGCCGGATGCTTGTTCAGCTTCACCTGCACCCCCTGGGCCCTGTCCCTGTCCCTGTCCCTGTCCCTGTTGGAACAGTAGTGCAGGTGCAGCACACGTTGACCTGGATGCCTGACAGCTCGGTTAAACGAAAACGAAGCCCCCCGTCCCAATCTGCCCTGCAGTGTCAACGGCTTGCTAAACTAACGGCTGCGATCGAAAAGTCCTACAGTCCGCTGTTCAAGCGGTCAAGCCCCGGCGCCCGCCACTGCTATGGACGCGGAGGAGCTGCTGCACCGTTATTGCTATGGAATAGCTTCATTGGAGGAGCTGCCGCACTGACATGCTATGGAATAACTTGATGGGGGTGATTATGGTGGAATTTTTAACCTTTTGCCATCTTTACGAATGTCACTCCTTCATTTGCTAGCTTTGCACGTGCTCCTACCATTGCCATCGTAAACAGTAAATCGACTATGTTTTTATTATTTTCGCTGACGTGGAGCGTGGAACTTGACGTCCCCAGCTGCCTCCGTTTGCCAGACCAACGGTCTGCACAGGATGCGACCATGGATGATGTGTCGGCAGCAAGCGTAGCGGCCACGCGCTCGAGCCCCTTGGGAACACGAGCTGCCTTGCCATGGCCGCGGGAGCTGTTCCGGTCCGCGCTCTACGTGGCCGCCCAACTCCTCGGCTCCGCGCTCACCTGCCTCCTCCTCGCCTTCCTTACCGGCGCCGGCGGCGTGTCCGTGCACGCGCTGAGGTCCGGCGTCGGCGCGCTCCGGGGCGTGCTCATGGAGCCCGTGCACGCGCTGAGGTCCGACGACCCCGCCTCTTCCTTCTCCGCGACCTACCGCCGCCTCAGACGCCGCGGAGCCCCGCCACCGTCGCTTGCGGTCGGAGATGGAGCAGCTCCCCGTCGGGCTCCTCCGCTGCCGCTGCGGCATCGCGGGCTGACCCTCCCTCCTCCTCGCTCGCCTGCTGCGGCATCCCGCTGCTAGGGGCCGCCGCCGGGCCACTCAGCTCGAGCCGCCGGCGCACGAGGCTAGCGGGCCTCCGGACACCGCAGGGCCAACTGCGACCACCAGCCGGTGCTCGTAGGCCCCGGGTTGGACACGCAGCCCCTCTCCGCCCTCGCCTGCCACTGTAGGATGCCGTCGCCGCCGGTGCCGTGGCCATGGTGGCCGCCGTGCACGTGGCCAAGGCGCCACGAGCCACCTCAGGTCATGCTGCGAGCGCCCAGGTACGCGCCCGCCCACTAGTATGCTCCCTCGTCCCTTACCCGCTACCGAAGGAGACCTCACCTGCCGGAATCAGCGAGCCACCGCCGTGTCTCAAGGAAGAAGATGAACAGTACACATGACACGATGCTGACAGCTGGGCTCCATTCAACGGAGAGAGTGATGATGGCCGGCTGTTGACGCTGTTGGAGCCCCATTCAACAGAGAGAGTGATGACGGCCGGCTGTTGACGCTGTTGGAGCTAGACAAACGGAGACGTCAACTTCCATGCTGGCGCGTTGAGATGTCGTGTCACGTTAGCGAAAATAGCAAAAACGTATGCCGTTTACTGTTTGTGATGGCAATTGTGTAGGAGAACGCAAGAGTGACATTCGTAACAATGACAAAAAGTCAAAAATTAATCGGACCATTGATAAGCCAAGAGTACTCTTGAGATTGCACTGCGCCTCCCCTGTTATGCTCTGACTCAGTCTGTCCTTGATTGTCCCATGCTTAGACAGCAACTGGGTGAGATGGTGCGATACTGAGGGTGAAATTTCAGTCTTCGACAAAGAAGGCGATTAACGCACACAAATCTCGTGCAAGGGCAACATATAACTACAAATCACATGTGGTTTTATATTTCTTCCAATGTGTTGAAAAATGTGAGTGAGTGTAGCATGTCTGGTACTATATCTGATTAAAAAAAATCTCAATGACTAGCCCCAAAAATATAAATAAATAAAGAAGTCCTCAGAAACTGAGTTGATATCATGAACAAACAGCCATCTTGATGGCAGTTTAATCATCCGGCACTTGTGCAGTTCTCACAATTTCATCACAGGACAAGGCAGCAAATATTAGGAGACACCAACAGATTTTCTTTCGAGTTAAAAATGCAACCAACAGCAGTTCAAACTGAAAATAAATACATGAGAGGTGTCTGAAAATTATTTAGCATGTAAAGAAGTTAGATGTTGGCTTTCATAATTGGATGAAAAAAAAACCCTCAGAAACCAAGGCAAATCATAAACCAAGTCTTAACTTGGCATGTCATACGGCATTTGCAATACGTGAGGTTTCCTCATTGGGCATACCAAGATCCAAAATATAAAGTCACAAGGAGAAAGAGTGAAGCAGGTATCACACCAATCTATCCAATATATTGGAACTAGAAAACCTACAAAAGAAAGCAAACTTGTCAACAACTTGAATTACCAAAATGTCAAAATCCTTCCTGTGTAGTTTTATTGGAAAAAAAATTGTCCAGGAAAATTATTTAAGATAGAACATAAAAGGTTAACTATCAACAACTTATAAGCAGCTTACAGAACATCATTCCTTGGCTATTCTTTCAGAATGGTCCGAGTTCAACCAATGCTTGAAGGTTTTAGAAAGGAGATGACATAAGAAAAACTCATCTCTATTATCTGGATTATTAGAACAATGATACTCTACTGGTGGTGGTGCTACCCTTTATCACAAAACTGGAAATTGTATCTGTTTGATCAGGAAGTTCAGTTTTCCCATCTTCTGCCCTTATGCAGTGCATCACAAACCTTTGCAGCATCCGCACAATATCCAGCATTACGGAACCTTACTGTAACAACCCGGATTTTTCTGGAAACCAAAAATACGAGCTTTTAAAAATTTTCTTGCAATTGAGTGAAACATGTAATTGCTAGGTCAAACACGAGTCCAACTCGCTAACAAGACGTTGCATACATGCAGATGGTTTGTAGGTGATTGCCGGAGTTTTCGAGTTGTCCTGTGTTTGAGTCTCGTTTTTGTTGGAGAGCACAACCCATAGCAACCTCCTTGTGATCCTCGCGGGATTATTTTGAGTCTTCCGTGAATCTCTCTCTATAATCCCGAACTCCACTAGAACCCGGACTTGCCATTTATATTTGTGCCGACCATTGGACCGGAGTCCCTAAACCCTAAGACCCCTAGTAGACCACCACGATGAGTAAGCATGATGTTAATACATGCGGGTACACACATATAAGACCTAGGAGTAGGAGAACAAAGGAAAAGACCCTCTTCTCTAGTCGCCAGTGGAAATCATCTCAAGTCCGCTCTTGGAGCTCACATCTCAAGTGCCATCAATACCTCTCTCTTGAAATTCCTATTCTAACTCCATGCATATCCCCCCGAATTTCCCCCCAAAATTCCCCCTTCGAGTCTTTCCGAATATCCCCTGAAAAATTCCCATCCGAACACTCGTGGAAATTTCGTCTTGAGTTCATATGAATCTCTCCGAAAGATTCCTCGAACACCGCCTTATATTTCATCTTGGAAATCCTTCTCAAGATGTGATGAATTCTTCTCAAATCCAAATTCAGAACCAATTAAACATAAATTGGAAAATCTATTCCCTTCTCTCTTCTCTCCCCTCACGCCTTGGCCCGGCCCAGCACTCCCTCTCTTCCCCTTCTTTCTCTTTTCCTGCACCGGCCCAGCAAGCTGCAGGAGCCCAACCGAACCCCCCTCTCCTTGCCCCGCCGGCCCACTCCCTTGGCCTTGGCCATGCTTCTCTCAGGCCCAAAGCGCGCTGCTCGCCCGCTCCCACGCCGCCGCCGCTCGCCCGCTGTGAGCTTGCGTGTGCGCAACACCAAGCCCCGTGCCCTCGGCTCACTCCGCACCCCCGCTCGATGCACGCCGTGTGGGCGGGGAGCGTGGACCCCGAGAATCACCGCCGTTCGTGACCCCTGGCTGCCCTAGCCCGCGAGCATAAATAGCCCGAGCCGTCCCCTTCTTCCTTCCCTAGTGCGCCGCCGCTCTCCACAACCATCGCCACGCCCACGCCGAGTCGCCACGCCCACGACCTCGCTCTCCACCGGAGCCGCGCACCGCTGCTTCGAGCTCGCCGCGGGGCACTCAACGCGACGCACCACGCCGCCGACGCTGGGCTCCGTCGTCCTCGCTGTCGGTGGCCCCTCGCCGATCCACTCCGCCGCTGGGACTGCTCCGCCGCATCGAGCGTCTCTTCGTTCGCAAGCACCTCCAGCCGAGCCGTGTCCACCACGCCCTGCCAAGCCTCGCCCTCGGCCACCGATGACAGCCGCAGCCGCTCCATCGACCATCACCGGCCACCGGCTCTCCTCCACCATGATGCCAAGCCAAGAACTGGTGACCATGGTCACCACGTTCGGCTGCAGCAGCACCAACCGCGAGCTCCATCCTCGGTTGCCACGGTCACCACCTCGCTGAGCACCTCTTCATCCCCGTCGGGAGGCACAACCCTGCTCATGCTCCAAGCCTCCGGACAGCAGCAGCAGCCCTTCCTCGCTATGCACCACCAACCACTTCGCTGATGGACCGCAACATCTTCCCGGTGTCGACCATTGTCATCTTCTATGACCGGCCTTTGAGCCATGTAACTCTATGTGCAGGGAAGAAGTCGGCCCCTTGCGACGTCTTTCGCGAACCATGGCCGAGCTCCGTCCAGTAGCCGCCACCTCTTCGGCAATCTATATCCTTCCCACTTTTGTGAACATGTGTCTATCTTTCATTCGCACATGACCATCATCTATGTATCATCTATCTATCCGTGATTAGTAAATGTCTGTGCCGACCACCGCCGCCGGTCTACTCCTTTGTTTCCATTTCCCTGCATGACGATCTATCTATTACGCGTGACTATCTCTTGTACCTCGAATTCTTTTCCCAAGTGCTTCGATTAGGTGCTACATCTTCGTCGCCCGATCACCTGGAGAGCCGAAGCCGTTGGACGACCACAGGTGACCAACTACAAGCTCCGCCAAGATCACGATGCCGAGCAACGCAGGTCACGTCCTTCCACTTCGACAAACCTCGGTGAGCCACCACCGTGCCCCTCTTTCCAACCCCGACTTTGCTTACTGGCCATGGCGTTCCAACCATGGAACACGTAGACCGAGGCCACCTCCGGCCTTTGGACACACAAGCACACACACATGTGACTAACCCAAGCCAAATCGAACCACCGGAGTTCCAAGAACGCCGGTGTGGTTGCCGACTACCATTGAAGCATTCTCTAAAGCCATGCCTCGTCCACCGTGAACCACGCCCGAATGAGTCAAGCCTTGATCGCCGTCTCTGACATTGCGACGGAGCTCTACCGCTCCTAGACATGCCCGCACTCACTAGCACGAGACTAGACTTAGCCAAACGGATCCACGGCGTAGGAGACGTCGGAAAGGACTTATCGCCTGTAAAACTCGTCGTGGCCAAGCCATGCCGCGGCGAAGAGTTACCATGACCTCATCGTGAGCCCCGAAGCCGTAATTGGACCATGTGGTATTGATCGCCACATCATGGACTGTAGGATTCCCTTTTTGGTTGCCCTGACGGTTCCGTGGAACCCTGTGCCCATGTTTCACCACTGTTCCGGCTACCTCGAGTCACGAGAACATGCCATCCAGATCTACCGGGACCCGCACTAAAGGCCTTTTGAAGTAGTCACATTGCACAACTCATGGACAAAGCCCTAGTATGCACCGCATGACCTAGCACCGTGCTGTCATTGTATTGAGTCTGTTCCCGACATTCCAGCTGCCTCGTTAAACGAGGGCGAGCCATTGAGAAACCGTGTGATCCCTAGCATCGTACCGATGACAAGTGGAGTCTTTCCGACATTCCGGTCGCCTTGCCTTGCAAGTGCGTGCCGTTGAGGAGATATCATAACCCCGTCTACTGTGAGCCATAACCTCTGGACCATGAACCCTAGTCGTATGTCTTATCGAGACCATGGAAAGCCCCATCTCGCATCTTTCCGTATACGCATATCTACCTTGTTAGGCCCTATTCTTACGATCTATCTGTCCATGACTGTCTTACAGGATCTATCCATCACCCAGCTATGGAATGTGCTACTCCACCATTTTTGTCGGGTTGTTTGGTCGTGTCTTATCGCTGTGTTGTTGCCTGTGTGCCAAGCTTTCGAGCCGGCTGAGGGATCGTATCTCATTCAGACGTTACGATCGCGGGATTTGTCTCGCCATGGCCATGATGCCGAGTGTAACTCGACCCCTCGCTCTTTAGTTGACTTCATAATACTATGAGTGTTAACTCCTACCTTCGGCCCTAGGACATGGTCGTGATGGATTCGATATCAATATCGATATCGATGCGGATATCACCCGCTCACATCGAGCCTTTCGCGACCTAGCCTATGGGAGATGATCTAGGAGATAACAATCATGGAACGATGGATGCCAACACGTGTTGGTATAGCTTGTGGCTGTGAGTCCGCCTCGCCATGACCATGGAGCTAT
Source organism: Miscanthus floridulus (assembly GCF_019320115.1). Lineage (NCBI taxonomy): Eukaryota > Viridiplantae > Streptophyta > Magnoliopsida > Poales > Poaceae > Miscanthus > Miscanthus floridulus. Next base: position 126,004,854 of record NC_089584.1, read on the forward strand.
GCCTCTCTCTTTCATTTGCTTCTTCGTGCCCAAGCCCTTGTGTGTTTGTACCCCGTTCAACCATCGCGTTTCATCGATTCTCGTGGTGACAACCACACTGTTATGAATCAGAGAGATGACTTAGTGCCAGTGCACCCAGGTCGGGTACCCTATGGGTGGTTTGCGCACTTGTATTCTTTAGTGAGTCGCTCCTTCCGATGCCTGGTCTTCTGTCGTGGCGTGTGTGCTGGAAGGAGTAGACCTCCATTCTCTGCTGTTATTGCCCTATTAGCCCGCTCTGTTCGATCCTGCCTTATCCATGGCGATTGGCCGTCTTTCCCGAAGATGTGTCTGAGAACATGACATGGATGTGCCTACTAACCCCCGCTTCTTTTGTTTTGCTGAGCAACTCTCTTCTCGGCTCCCAACATTATTATGTCGTGTGGATCGAGAGGACCCGTTGCTGTCTAATCTCTTTGCGCTACCGCTTTCTACCATAGCGGACGAGCCGAAGTACATTGGAGCCAAGTCACAATAGTGTTATTCGTTCTTGTCTGCTTCTTGTATCCAATGGTGACTTGCGGGATAAGACTATAAGAGCCAAACCCCGTCGTTCTTCCTTCATTGGGCCCGTCCCCCGATTCCCGTCCTTTCCATGACGCCCGGATCAAAGGTCGTGAGCCGTGGTGTTGCTATGGATAAGCTTTGGCTTAAACCATCTATCCTAAAGCCATACTGGCTTGGCCATGACTTAAGCTTGTGCTTAGCAAACCACCACTTGTGATTCTTTGGCCCGAGGAAATTGGACAACTACCGAGAGGGCTAAGCCATGTATCTCTTATTGTCTCGCTGGTGTTATTGGATTTTCCCGCATCTCGTCGTCTTTTCGAGTGTTGAGTGCTCTCTTGCCTTGCATGTCGCTTTGCGGAGTAGCTGACGATCGGACCAAGAGAACGTGGATGACAACAAGGACTGCGGAATGGAGTCAACGTAGGAGGAAGTGACCCCGCTAATGGAACACCAACGAATGGAGAATTGTACCACTACTACCTCTACATCACAGGTGTCATGGCAGCACCCTCTTTTAGAGAATCCTATTAGACATTGCATAATATCTAGAACTGCTGGCTCTTTATATTTAATCATTTGCTAGTATATTGATGCATGCTACTACCTGAGCCATTATCACCCTGATGCAACCTACTCTACCACATCACCCTGCTTTGCGCATTTGCTCACTTATATATGCTTACTTGCCTGCTTGCTTGCATATTACACCGCTATACTTATTATTAACTCCACGTCGCATTATATCGGGGATGTGATGCTAGTGGTGAACCCCTGGGAATGGTTTGGCTTGGGAAGCCGGACTCGGTGGTGTATGACCGTGTTGCGTGTGTGCCTTGGGTGCGTGGATAGTGAGGGTTGCGTCGACCGAGCTGGAATAACGATGAGCCTGGGGTGAGTCTTGCCATGTAGTGCTACCTAGGCACTTGGATATGGAATACCTATGGCGGGTAAATGGTAAATGGGGGTGGCCTTGGGTGTGAACCTGTGATGGGAGGAGCCCAGGGTGGAGGTGCTGTGGTGGCACATAAAATGGAAAGCCTAATGAAGACATTCTGGCTTGGTCAATCCCTAAGGACTTATTAGTACTCAGACTCACCGGGAATCCTTTTCATCCCACTCGCCCTATATGGTGCGGGACGGTCGGACTACTTGGTAGAGCGATGCCACTACTGCTAGGCGAACGTGTGCAAGGAGGTACGGGGCGCGTGGTCCCCCCCCCCCCCACACCCTTCCGAGACTTCAGGAGGCCTTGTGGACCCGGCTCTTGACATCCGGAGGGCCCCGGCTCTGTCTACGACTCACAGTATCAGCCATCCCAGACTAGACTGTGATGTTCCAGGGCTGAGAGGTAGGGTGGCATCGTTCTAGGCTAGCAAGCGACCGGAATTCTGCCTAGGAGATTCTAGACTCCGATGATGGCTAATCTTGTGGGTATGTAAAACCTCTGCAGAGTGTATGGTTGATCGATCGATACATATGCCGACTTGTCGGCTATGGACCTTTCCTAGGTTTCGCTTAAACTAGATAGGAGATGAGTCCTTCTTTCCTCCCTCCAGGGTTTGGGGTATTACCCGGTCGTGAGCCTTGGGGCTACGGGCCGTTGAGACAAGTGCCGAGAGGGAGTCGGCCTGTCGACCTGAGTGTGTAAGATGAGATGTGGTGATGGTGGAGATGGATGGGCTAGTGGATGGATATGGATGGATGTGGGTGTGGGTGGATGGGAATGTGTCAAAACTAGATATCTTTAATATATTATAGTTTATTTACTTCTCATGCGCTAAGGATGTAAACCACAGCCAAATATTAGGATCGCCAGATCGCTTGTTTTACTTTTATCTTTTCCACTAAAGCTCATCGGTGCTGACCATGGCCTGCACACATCTGGCGGTGTGCAGATTTCCTGCTTCTCAGAGGTGTTGACTTTAGAAGGATTAGGAGGTCTCGTGCCTATGCTCAAGTTTGGTTCGAAGATGGAATCTACGCTGCACTATGCCAACTTTGATGATGCCCGTGAAGGAGGAGCCTTCACTCGATAGACTTCCGCTAGATTAACTCTGTAATAGGTGTGTTCCTCAGTGATGTAATACCTTTTATCTTGTAATCTTATGATGTACGATAGTGATATCGACTGATATATGATAATATGATGGAATCAACTATTGGTTTCATCATATTATAATTCATTCTGTGGATTTTCCCTTCGTGGAAAATTGAGGATGTTTCACTTACCATGTTAATTAGCACCATTCAAAATCCCAATGGTCACAGCTGCAACAGTAGCAGCATCTAAATCAACTGGATCGGCACGATTGCATATTTCACGCAGAAAACGTTTCCTTGAGGGCCCCACTAATATTGGCACATGTGAAGCACCTATACTGATTTTACCCATCTCGCTCCTAATGGATTCCAGCCCCTTAATAACTTCAATGTTGTGCCCACATTTCTTGGAGAACCCAATGCCAGGATCAAGAACTATCCTCCACAACGGAATCACAGATAGCTCTGCTTCTCTCACCTGTGTATATAGCTCAGAAGCATCCTTGCAGACATCGCCATACTGTAAATTCTTTTCACTTTGCATAGTTGATGAATCACCCCTCATATGCTTATAACATGTGGAACTCCCAGTTCAGCTGCAACTTTAAGAATTCTAGTGTTGACGTTGCAAGTGATCCGAATCACACACCAGCAGGGCCTTGGACGTCCGGGCCGCCACGGACCGAAGAAAGCAGCGAGGATGTCACTCTTTCGTGGTGACGAAAGGAGAGATTTATAAGCAAACCATCAAAGGATAACCAACGTACTTGCGTGACGAAGAACCGGCTAGTTTTCAAGCAAACTAGTAAAGAAACCGCCGAAGCTCTCGTCGGCGAGGGACCCCGTCAGGGCGAGGACGTCGTCGGGTTGCCGTAGGTTGGCCGGCAAGCCTAGGACACCATCCTTGGTCGTCGGATCAAGGGATGAATAGCATGGGGCTAGAAGAGAGAGTAAAAGGGTTGGAGTAGAGGTAATAGATTGATTTGTTTGACAATTGGATAGAAGGAAACTCATTCGGCCATGCACTACTACACTCGCATCCTTCACTGCCACGTCGTAACCCATATAGCAGTCCGATTTTGGCCTCGACTGTGAGCAATCGGCAGTGAAAGTCATAGCCATCAGCGTCGCTTTCACAGACTGACAAGGGTATACACTCACACCGCCGTTTTGGCTTATGATCCGTCCGTGATAAGGTCCTTACTTCGGTCGCATTGGAGCACGACCCGGCTGTGTTTCTATACATTAACACCGACGTGTTGGCTTATGATCCATCCGTGATCAGGTCGTTGTTTCCATCGCATTGGAGCACGAACCACTTGTATTGGTGAACACTAACACTGCCGCGTTGGCTTATGATTCGTCCGTGATCAGGTCGTTGTTTCCGTCGCGTTGTACTACGGCCCGCCTGTGTCCAGGTGAACACCACCGCCGGTTCAGTGTATGAACCGCTTGGTCGTAGGGCATGGTCACCGTCGCTTTGCACTACCATCCGCCCTGGTCGTAGGGCATGGTCACCGTCGCTTTGCACTACCATCCGCCCTGGTCGTAGGGCATGGTCACCGTCACTTTGCACTACCATCAGCCCGTAATGATCCTTTAGTCGGTGTCGGTTTATTAAATGATTCGACGGTGATACACTATTGACCGCTGCCACGTCAGACGAATAGTGGCAGTGATGGCATCTGGTTTTCACAATTTATTTACTAATTAAGCTAGGCCTTAATAATTTACTCAACACACACCATACAGATAAAATCATTACACACCATTCATCATGTCCACAAAGAAGAGTACTATTTATAATAACAATTGACACTAACAATTGTGTCAACTGATGAATGAACGCAAGCGGTATATAGATAGCAGAATAAAAGTTCTGCTCCCTACAGACTTACGTAACCAAAATGAGGTAGATGTGCTCCGCTCCTTCAGATTGGCACTCCTGCTTGCAAGGCAAAGCTTCCTTCGGATTGGTAGGCAATGCACCATAGAACCCCTCTTCTTCTTCCCTTGGCCAATGCAGAAAAATTGTTCAAAACTACTCAGACTCCTGCTGAGAATTAATGATATTCAACACATAATTTTTCAGGCTCTAATTGGCCTAAATATAGAACTAAAATGACTACGTACCTGACAAAGGCATGAAGTAACAATAAAATACGGCATATGCACCTTTACTGCTCTGCTAATGACTCCACGAACAAGGTCAGATAGTGAGGTCCGCCGCTGATGAGGACAAGCCTTCGCTGTCCAAATATTTTGCAGAACTTTCACGGTACAGAAACAATTGATCGCCAACAAAGATCAAACTCTTCAATTAATTGGAAATAAAATACTGCGTACTCTCTGAATATTTTCTGAGTATAAAAAATAGCTTCTCTGAATTAATTGTTGCAACCGTAAAGATACAGCAATCTATCTTTAGGCCAGCAATTCAGACTTAAGATATATGATTAATACTAGCTAGTAGCAGTAGCACCACGAGCAATCTTAACCAAAGATGGATAGCGCTGCAATAATCTTATAGCTAGCAATAAAAGGCAAACAAACCAGCAACTCTGACGACCAATCAAGCAATATTAAATTGTTATCCAGACGGAACTTCTCCGATCAAAGCAGCGTTCAATAAAATATTGATTGGATCACCACGTCAACAGCGACAAGATGGATAAGCAGTACTTGTAATGCACTCGACAAAACACAGGTGTAATCTGATGACAATAGAGCAGCGATATAGAGTTTAGCTTACAACGATGATGCAACGAACCACGATCAGAGAGGGAATTCCAAGAATTCCAAATGACGCGTCCAAGCTGTAGCAGCTCGATCACGCAAATCCACAAGGGTCTGAAAACACCCAATAGGTTTCACGAGCGGTGGCTCGATGAGGAATAACTCCACAAAATAATCCAATCTAAATTTTATAGGGCCATCGCCCAGGCTTTATAGCACGCAGGCCAGCCGACTCTAAACCAATTAGACCAGACTCTGACTCAAACCCGCCAAACATATTTGGTTCGGACTCAGCCATATATAATATACAAAAAGACACACCAGCCTAACCTACCATGCCGATGCACAAATAATGAAGCTAGCATATATTATTTAATAATCCGGTTTTGGATATAAATCACGTCATTAGAATCTCTGGTTTCCTTACTAGCAGCATGAGTGGACGTGTACTCAGATTACCAGATTAGCAAATACTCTTCCACGCCAATGAACTTCACGTGATGTCCACCTCCACCTGCATGGACCCAATAAACATATATTTCCTTGGCTTCCTTTTCTCCTCTTTTCCGGACAGTAAAGCACCTCTAAAAATTATGTTTGATGAAAGACCAGCAGCAGTAAATTTATCCATGTCCTTGCTATGTTTCTCACAAAAAATTAAAGCTCCAAATTAAAGGCCAATTATCATATTAGAAATTGGAGAAGAATTTTCCACAAACATATTTTGAGAAGCCATGGGCTCATCATCCTCTCATTCTTTAAACAAAGCTGTCCTCGGCTTTGATATATTCTCAAGTGTATCTTGTGCATCAAATACATTTTGAGTAGCCATGGGTTCATCATTCTCCCCTTCTTGAAACAAAGCCGTCCTGGGCTTTGGAACAATCTCAGCCGACTTCTCCATCTTTGCAACTGTCATATGTTTACCTTTCTTCGTTTCTTCATGCTGCACAAAACTAGATACAACTCCAGATTGCATATATGATTTATTTATAACTGCCTTCGCAATTTCAAACTTGTCGCAGCTTTCTTCAGAAGCCTGAATTGGAGAAGTAATTATCATGACACCATTTCTTCCCTAGCTAGGAATTTCAGAACTAGAAGTAGTATATACTGAAGCTTCCTCTATTGGAACATCGGTCATATCTGTAGAGATTAATAGAGCAGGAACAGTCACATCATTCTTGCCCTCTTGAATCTCGGCTTTGGGGTAATCTCAGCGACCTTTTTCTTCACTTTCGAAGTAGCAAATACATCAACCTTAATAGCACTCTCAGGCATTGGTTTTAGCACATGATTAACTTCTTTGTGCCCAGTGCACGTAGCTCCCGCTTGCACAGGGTCAGGGGAAGGGTCCGACCACTTGGGTCTTTTGTACGTAGCCTTTCCCTACATTTCTGCAAGAGGCTGTTTCCAGATTAACTTCCTTGTGCACAAACGAATAATTGTTAGAACGACCACCATGAGTAGCATTAAGATCAAATTGCCATGGTCGACCCAACAACAAATGACATGCACTCAACGGTGCAACATCATAATCCACTGTATCAATATAAGTTCCAACTGAAAATTTAACTCTAGCCTTGTGAGTAATTTTCAGTGTACCACTTTGACTCATCCATTGTATATAACGCGGTGTTGGAAGCCTCCGCGTAGACAAAGATAATGCATTCACCAAATCTGAACTAAGAACATTAGCAAAACTTCCACCATCAATAATCAATTTGCATACCTTGTCTTGAATTTTGAACTCCGACTGAAATATATTGGACCGCTGCCCCTTCATCATAACAGCAGTACCATCACTACGTACACCTCGTGCCATCATACATAAGCCATCTTGCCATCATAGATAAGCCATCTGATGCATCAATTTTGATTGTAGACGGAGTTTCACAAGAAGAAGCACTACTATGCAGCCCTGAAGTAGAAGAAAGATCAGCACTCCCATGCATAACTGTCTGTGCGGGCACTGTAGCTTTATGCAACAACTGACAATCTGCTTTCTTCAGTTGCTTGGAACTATCAGCCTCCTGAGTAGGCTCGTTATGTGCCTTTATAGCAGCACGTCTCAGCTCAAATTTATGTGGATTAGTAACTTTCTTCTTATAAGTCTTAGGAGATGAAGAAGGTTCAGTATGCATAAGCTTGTTATATTGACCACCAGAGCCCAACCTTTTCTCATTATGATGAATGCCAGTAGCTTTACGGCGAGGAGCAGGAAGGTATGTATCTCCAGTGACATCAACACTCCGTGATGAACGAACAATTGGCTTTGTACCGTTACCAAAGCGCCATTGTAACGTAGCTTTCATATCGTCCCATGTCAAGGTTCTCCACCTCTCATCATGTGTCCTTTTTGTAACTCACGCCACCATGACAAAACAACTTCAGAAAATGTCTGTTTGGCATAGAACAACTGCATAGCTGAATTAAGTCCACGACCCCATAAGAACTTCTCCATGTCATCTTCCCAATCATAGTACTCAGCCGGATATGAACTTGCAGAAAGTTTCAACACATGTTTAATATCTTTATTAGCACGACTATAAGCAGCCATTGAAAAAAAAATCTGAATGCACCGTGAGCAACCCAGAAGCTGATACCAACTGATGAGGACAAGCCTACGCTGTCCAAATATTTTGCAGAACTTTCACGGTACAGAAACAATTGATCGCCAACAAAGATCAAACTCTTCAATTAATTGGAAATAAAATACTGCGTACTCTCTGAATATTTTCTGAGTATAAAAAATAGCTTCTCTGAATTAATTGTTGCAACCGTAAAGATACAGCAATCTGTCTTCAGGCCAGCAATTCAGACTTAAGATATATGATTAATACTAGCTAGTAGCAGTAGCACCACGAGCAATCTTAACCAAAGATGGATAGCGCTGCAATAATCTTAGCTAGCAATGAAAGGCAAACAAACCAGCAACTCTGACGACCAATCAAGCAATATTAAATTGTAATCCAGACGGAACTTCTCCGATCAAAGTAGCGTTCAATAAAATATTGATTCGATCACCACGTCAACAGCGACAAGATGGATAAGGAGTACTTGTAATGCACTCGACAAAACACAGGGGTAATGTGATGACAATAGAGCAGCGATATAGAGTTTAGCTATCTTGTCTGCAATCGCCCAGTGTCGCTCCCCCACGCGGGCGACACGGGCAGCCCCTCCTCCCAAACCATAGCAGCCGCACCTTCCCTCCCCTCCCGCTGCCACGCCACCGCCGGAGCTGGCCGCCGGCATGGCCACGCGGCTCGCCGGGATGGCGGCGGCGGGGCTCCTCCTCTCCTCGCGATTTGGTGGCGCAGGCGACAGCAAGCCGGCTGCTCTCCTCCCACACGGGCTGCGTGGAGCCTATTGGGGGCGTCCACCGCAGCTGTTGGCGACGCCGGCTGGTGTCCTGCTGGTGCATGGGGACGACGGCGGATCCCCTTCTCCCCCGCCCGTCCCTTCCTCCAGACTTGATGGCGGCGGCTGCGTTGGCCTAGGTCGCCGGATCGGATCCTAAGCAGTCGGATCCGGTGTCCACGCGGCCGGATCTGGAGCTCTGGCGCCTGGATCCGGCACTCTCTTGGAGGGCTGGCGACGGTAGTGGCTGGCTAAGGCGGAGGCGGCGGCGCCAGCAAGGGGTGTCGGCGCCGGTGCTCTACTGCCGGTTCGAACGCCCCTGGGCTAGGGGCGGCGCCCACAGGGGTGGGGCACGTGTCTGGTGGCGGCTGACAATGGGTCGCAGCGTCGGCAGCACATGCTATGAGTCGGCGACGATGGCCGGCAGCGGCATTCGTCGTGCGGCGGTGTTTCGCTCGTGGTGGAGCCAGGTCCGGCTCTGCATTTGCCAAGTCGGAGGGGGTGACGCCGACGCAGCTGTGCGGCTGCTGCGTGCAGACGGCGCATCGAGGCTCCTCTGAAGGGGTTCCTGCGGAGCGGCTAGACAACGGCGAAGGTGGTGATAGTTGGCAAGGGCCCCGGCTACTTGGCCCGACGTTCGTGCCAGAGGGCTCCTTGGGCGAAAGCCTAGCGACGACGACGCCTGTGGGTGCCACTTTCCCTGTTGGGGGCGTCATGTATCCCCTCTAGCACTATCATCCAACGGTGAAAGCCCAAACCACTTTGGACGTGCGACGGTGGCACCATCGGCGTCGCTACCTTCCTAAAGGCGCCACGTTTGGATTTCATCGTGGCTCTGATGTCTTCTCGGTGATTGTTCTTCGCTTCTTGGCGCCTCGTTGACGCGTGGAGGTGGGTCTTGCTGCGAGAAGTCGAAGCTGCTGCGTCGGGGACGTGGCTCGGCAACGATGACACGCGGTGAGCCCCCACCCTCATCGTAGGCTGGGGTTTGCTAGGGGTCGGCAAGCGCTGGAGGTGAGGCGTGTGGCCGTGATTGGAAGTCAGAGCTGCTCTTCGCGGGGTGCTTGAGCTTGGCAACGATGACCGGTTGCGGCCGCTTGCTTCGGGCTCGTTGGTGGGTGGCTTGTGTGTGGATTGCCATGAGAAGTCGGAGCTGCTGGCGTCTTCAGCCATGCTCGGCAACGATGACCCATGGTAGTGTGCCGTGTGAGAGTTCAGCTGCGTCGCATGGGCTGGTTAGCCTACCGGGTGCCCTTTTTTGCATCACGTTGGCTAGCCCTCTTGTACATAAATTCTTTCGTCTTAATTAAGCGACAGAGCTCCTGCCTTTTTTTCAAAAAAAAAGATATAGAGTTTAGCTTACAACGATGATGCAATCCAAACCCTAGATAAATCTTCCACCCGCGGCCACAACAAACCACGATCAAAAGAGAGGGAATTCCAAGAATTCCAAGCGACGCACCCAAGCTGTATCAACTCGATCACGCAAATCCACGAGGATCCGGAAACACCCACTGGGGCTTCACGAGCGACGGCCCGACCAGAAATAACTCCACAAAAAAATCCAATCTAAATTTTAGAGGGCCATCGCCCAGGCTTTACAGCACGCAGGCCAGCCGACTCTAAACCAATTAGACCAGACTCTGACTCAAACCCGCCAAACATATATTTGGTTCGGACTCAACCATATATAATAAACAAAAAGGCACACCAGCCTAACCTACCATGCCGATGCACAAATAATGAAGCTAGCACATATTATTTAATAATCCGGTTTTGGATATAAATCACGTCATTAGAATCTCTGGTTTCCTTACAAGCAGCATGCGTGGACGTGTACTCAGATTACCAGATTAGCAAATACTCTTCCACGCCAATGAACTTCACGTGATGTCCACCTCCACCTGCATGGACCCAATAAACATATATTTCCTTGGCTTCCTTTTCTCCTCTTTTCCGGACAGTAAAGCACCTCTAAAAATTATGTTTGATTAAAGACCAGCAGCAGTAAATTTATCCATGTCTTTGCTATGTTTCTCACCAAAAATTAAAGCTCCAAATTGAAGGCCAATTATCATATTAGAAATTGGAGAAGAATTTTCCACAAACATATTTTGAGAAGCCATGGGCTCCTTAGCCGCTCATACATAATAGTTTCCAGGTACTTCTAGATAGCCGATGGCCTAGGCAGAGAGGACCTGGACTTTACTGCGGTTCATGTCATATGCAAGCAATGCTTTGTCCTCCCCAACAAAGAAAATCAAATTCCATTCTGGATGAAATGCAATCACTCTATAGGCCGCATCACAAACATCGGTACCAATTTCAATATTCTTCTTTCCAAATAGCTCCAGTGTAGTCACCTTATGCTTCAATGTACATTTATTAGTATCATAGTCTTCAAGGATACAGATTGAGAGCTCATTCCTAGTCAAAGGGTCTGTTCGCTTGTCTGAATTCTGGAGGAATCTGGATGGTTTGGAGGAATGCTGGATGAATTTGTGAGAGAAAAACACTGTTCCGGATAAAAAAATAATCGAATCAAGCCGGGTTTAAGGGCACGCGAACGGAACCAAAGTATCAGCAGTACATAAACACAACTGACCCTGAGCTTTATGGATGTAGATTGCATCACCAGTTGGCCTACGAAATTTTCTCCATGTCTTTCCCTCTATATCAATAGCAATTATCTGGGTGAACTCCAGCACGTGCATAAAACTACCTGGGTGTATAACTCACCAACGGTGATCGGCTCGACTCTGGCGGAGACAGCGGAAACGACGGGGTTGTACTCCAGATCGAGCCCGGTGAGGATGTACGAGACGAGCTCTTCATCATCCAGCTTCTTCCCGGCCGACGCCATCTCGTCAGCCAGGGTCTTCATCTTCGTGAAGTAATCTGCGATGGTCGACATCCCCCTCGACGCCGTCGCCAAGGCCATGCGCGTGGCAATCACGCGCGCACGGGACTGGGAGGCGTTGGTCGCCTCGATCGCGGCCCATAACTCGGCCGCCGTCTGCGCAGTTGAACTTGCGCGAAGGTCTCTTTCCCAAGAGATTACAGCAGGAAGCTAAAGACCTGTTGGTCCTTTGCCACCCAAATCTCGTACTCCGGATTTGGCGGCGCATCAGTGACACCCTTCTCCTTCCCTTCCTTCGTCAGCGTGAGGAACGCCGGCGGAGGTTTCGCCGTGGCCTTGATGTACCCGGCAAGCTGGGCGCCCTTCAGGGCGGAGACTACTTGCGCGTGCCACATCTGGTAATTGTGGCGCGTGAACTTCTCTGTCACGGGAAAACCTAGCAAGGGAGAGGCAAACGCAGCGGAAGAGGATTGTGCCATGGATCAGCTCCGTGAGGAAGTCGGCTCTGAATACCATGTGAAGATGGGTAGAACGGGATGCCTCTCCCTGGCTCCCGGTTACGTGTTAAATAGGCTCGGGGAATAGACCCCCGACGGTGGCCTCATACATCGGAGTTGTTACAATAGAATACAAAGATAAGCCTCATGTACACAACTTGCTCTACAATCTAGGAACTACCTAGTGGTACAATGAACCTAGACTCTACCAGACGTCATGCTCCTGTTAACATAGCTAACCACCAACAAGCAAAATAGAAACAAGAATAGATTTCCCAGAATGGGTAGGGTTTCACTACAACTATCAGTTAAAAATATTGAGCAATTACATGCGAAGAGATTCATTTCAAACTAGGTGGGTGATAGAAGTAACTTGAGCACACATTATCTGTACTAAATATAGCACAATATCCTCAAGCAGTTCCTAAGAAAACTTTTGTCTTCACATCCAGAGATGTCCTTGTTCAGCTAATCTTGTGTGTGCGCGTGCGTGCGTGCGTGCGTGTTGGGTTGGGGGATTATTTAATTACTCCCACAACAGTGTAGATCTCATTACTAAAAATAAAATACTTCCTCTGATATAAGTCCATTAGGTTTGACTTAAGCCACATTTTTAGATTTGACCATCAATATCTTAAATTTCACTTGCTTTAAAATATCTTAAATTTCACATAGGTTGACAGCAGGGCTTAATACATAACTCTTTGTTTCAGATAATATATTCATAGATATTGCTAGTCCAAGTGTCATGTTTGAAGGACCGAAAACGGCGACCAGAGGGGGGGGGGGGGGGGGGGGGGGGGGTTGTTGAATGGGAGCCTCAAATTTTTTCTGAAATATTTGGCCACTGTCCCAAAATCACACCCAAGTCCTCAAAATAGCGAAACCGACAAACGAGATGCTCACGAGCCAAGCAGCGGCTGGATATTCTCGGTGATGACCGACGAACACAGTGGAACACCCAAACCGGCAAGAAACTGAGCACAACTCCGAAACAACCAAAATCCAAAAATTGAGCTCTTAACTCCAACGAAAGTGAAGAAAGAACCCAAAACCAAATCACCACAACCAACTTGTGATTGTATGTTTTGGAAAAGTTCCTAAGGTGATAACGAACTCATAGAAACAAGTGAATCTCAAATCAGAGCAACAGAACTCAAAAAGTATAAGAAATAGGAAACAAACTTGCACTGCCTGGGCAAAACCGGCCTAGCCGGGATGGAGGGCCGGCCTGGCCGGGTTGCCTCTCTACTATACCCAAACCTGGCCTAGCCGGGATCCCGACCTAGCTAGGGTGCAAAGGCGGCCTGGCCGGGTTGCGAATCAGCAAGAACACAACGCCCAAAAAATCGGCTCCAACCAAAAAACTTCCGATTTGCGACCAAATCAAAACCAATTGCCACCAAATTTTAACCACATGGTCACAAGGCAATAGGTGAGCTACCCCTAAGAGATCATCGCCCAATTTGAAGCCAATCAACGGAAAAATAAAAAAACTCTGAAGAACACAAAAAAAGAAACCCTAGAGCTTGATTCGTCTCGATCTATGAACTCATGAGGAATTGAGTGATTTTCTTCGGTGGAAAGGTTCAACTCACGTCATAGCTCACTCCAACGCAAAAGGTATGAATCAAAACAGTCTCAAAATGACGAATCGAGGCAAGAACAAGAGAGGGAAGAATAAGAACACGAAGAACAAAACGCGGATCACCAAAAGCTCATCACAAATCGAATCCCGAAGGACACGAGGTGGTAAGGGCCACCATTCCCGCAGCGAATTCTTGAATCCTTACACAAATCTCTCAATTTGTGGACCTCTCTCACAAGAACCCTAAGGGAAGGGGAAAACCTAGAGTGGAATGAAAGAAAATGAAAGAGGTGAGGGAGATGGGGGCTCCCTCATCCTATTTAACAGGGCTATTACACAATCCTAGTTTTGCCCCTAGATATTTTGAGTCGAACCACTTGACCCGAGGGCGCTATGGTCCAACCCGAGGTAATCTTCATCTGACGGCCACCGCGCCCCTCATGAGATAGCTTCGCCTCGACGCGAACTCCTCGATGCTGCCATGTGCCGTCCATTCCTCCTCAGAACCTCTGCCCAGGTTTTGAGGCCCAAACCCGTAAACCCGTCCACCCAATGGTTTTGAGGCCCAAACCATCAAACCGTCCACGAGTAGCGTACTCCATACGCGTGCCCTGCCACTCGACATGTGTCACCGCCATCCTCGACCGGTCGTCCACCAAGTCCTCCTGAGCCCCGCTCGACTCGCACGTTCGTCGTCTTGACTCGGTCAACATGGTCACTCCCATGTACACTTGCGCTTGTCGATGTCCTAGATGTCAGCCACCGTGGCTGGTCACCCGGCCTCCTGGTCCCTCAGTCCAAGCCTCACGTCTGCCCTTCACCGCTCCTGGTCCATCGGCACGGCACGTCCCTACTTGACCTTCACCTCGCCGTCGACCACCGCCTCCGAGCTCCACACCTAGACACCACAAGCCAAGAGACATGTCGCACAACCCAACTCACGCCATGGTTAGTCACAAACTCAACCTAGGTTGTGGATCACGTTGACAATCACTCATCACAAAATGAACCACAAGGGCACATATCAACCTTGTGTTCGCAATCTCCCCCTTGATGAGTGCATTGTCAACACCAACACACGAACAGCTTGAGTCAAAGAAAAAGAAGAAGAGAAAACAAAGAGATCACCTAAATGACCAAAAGCCAAAGAAAAGCCAAAACGGGGCCATTTGAAATGAGCAAAACTTGGTCCCCAAAGACATGGGCAACGGCTTGTAACACCTCTGGTGTTAAGCATGCATAGACATTTCATCTCATGAGCATAATCATCATCACATCATGCATAAGAATCATCTATGCATTTCATGTCAAAAGAAATGTAGTGTCATTTCATGTGGTGTTTTAAATAATTGAAATTACTCATGTTTAAACTATTTGAAATGCCATGCTCATGTTTGGATGCTATGATTTCTTGCTTTGATCACTAGAATAGCTTAGAAGTATTTAGAATACAATTTGGACCAAAGTTTATATTTAAATTTTTGCCAAAACTTGCTTTTAAAATAAATCTCCAAAATTAGGGTTTTCAAATTTAACAGACTTTAATTCTCTAATTCAAAATATATTTGGATTTTGACTTGGCTTCTTTTGGCAAAGTTGTAGAACATAAAATTTGGAACAACTTTTATTTTTGCACCAAATCCTAGAAATGATTTTATCTTGCTCAAAATGGTGAATTTGGGGCTGTTTAAAATTAAAAATAATAATAACGCCCGGCGTAGTGGGCCGCGCGCCTCACTTCCGGCCCAACCAGGCAAGCCGGCCCGGCCTGCCTCAGCGCCTGTGCCCCGCTCCCCCACGCCTCGCCCGTGCGCCCATGCACTCCGTGGCCGACTAGGTCAGACCGCGGTCGCCGCGTGGCCGTCGGCGTATGGCTTCGGACGACACTTGGCACCCCGGTGGCGCCACGACGCCACGCCGTGCCTCCATAACCACTGCCAGAGCGCCCCGCCCCTCTCCACTTCTCCATTTCGCCAGCAGCAGCAGCCGCAGCGCCGAGCAGCCGCAGCGCCCGCAGTGCTCACTCCGCCGCGCGCCATTGCCGAGCAGCTGCCCTGGCCACGCTGACCACCGTAGCTCACTCCCTCTTCGCCTCACCTTCACCTCGACCTCGCGCAACTACTGCTCGTCTCCTTTCGACGTGGTAAGTCTCGAGCCAGTCGCTTTTGCTCACCGGAGCACGGTCGACCTCACTGGAGCAGCACGGCTCCGTGGACCTCGCCCCTCCGACCTCCTTCTCGCCTTCTTTTCACACGCGCGAGCACCGCACATGCTCGGCGGAGCTTCCAAGCCACTCCCCGCGCCACCTCTCGGCCAAAAATAGTCGGCCGACGGTGAGCAGCACCACCGTGCAGCCATGCATGCCGGCGTGCTCATTCTAGTGAGCCGCCCGGCCAACCCTAGCACCCACCGGTGCGGCTCAGTGTGCCGAGCACACTGGTGCCTATGCCGACCACGCCGCTGGTAAGCTCACCGTCGGTGAGCTCTGACCAGCGGATCCTCTCCCCTCCAGCTGTGCCGAGGGCCAGTGGGCTGCGTGACCTAGCTGCAGTGGCTGATGGTGAACCCGGGTGTACAGAGCCGGGTGCACCCAGCGTTTTCATCGGCTGTTTTTTTAAAAGGGTTTAGGAAAGGATTTCTAGAAAATGTTAAAATATTTCCAAAATTCATAACTCACTCAAAATAGCTCCAAATTTGTTGAAACAAGTTTTGCTAGGTTTCTTATGACTAGATCTATCTGTTAAAACTATTGCATGTCAAATTTGTGATACTTTCATGTGTAGCTTTATTTAAATTGAATAAATGCTGATTTCTTAGAAAATGTATAGTAAATAGAATATAGGTCAGAAAAATATGGTTCCAATTTTGTGGATCCATTTAGATGATGCACTTTCTGTTAAAAATATATAACATGCATGTTCTATGGAAAAATGTGGCTAGGTCGATTAAGTGCATTTAATTGCTAATTCTTGTAAAATTGGTAGAGCCAAAAATATGAATAATATATGTAGGTGAAACTTTGTGTACAGTTATACTATATATGCTATGAAGATCATGGAAAAAATAATAAATCTGTTGTTTGACACTTTTCATAATACAAAGTATTTTCATGCTCAATTATTCTCCATAGTTTGTCATTTTTGTGTAGGCTGTTATACTTATCCACATGCCCTGAAAATTTTATGGTAGACTATTTATTGCCTGAGGAATCTACTGTAATTTTCTCATAATTTTCCAAGCACCAGAGTTATACATTGCCATTGTAGCCTTAGTTTAAAATGAAATAAAATAACCCTCTTTATGCATGATTAGTGTAATTGCTTAGCTTTGGTGTATCTTTGAAGCATTAAATAACATGCTGTTAGGGTTAACATAATAGTGAGGTGTGTTGTGCGTGAATGTCATGCTTGCATAAGTTCTATTTTACCGGAGAGGAGATTTGGACCTACTCGGTAAAATAGAAAGGAAAATTGTGCATCTACATGCAATCATCCATGCTCATCATACTTCATTTCCATCCATGCATGACTTTCATAATCACACATCCATATGCATCATACAGGATCGCAGGAGGAAGTTCTAGTAGCCGTGTCCGAGGAGCAGGCGGGAGTCGAACCACAGGAGATCTAGGCACAGGAGGTGCCCGAGGCCGAGGAACAAGGCGAAGATCTTCCGGAGTGCGTGAACCACTAGCCTAGCTGGTTCAAAAGAGGCAAGCCCCAGAGCATCCTAAGTCTCCTACTTTATAAAGCAATTACTTTACCTAAGTATATATATATATATATATTGTTGCATTAAGTTATAGGAGTTGAATGAAACCGTTGATGCATATATATTATATCCTTGTCTACCATAATATACCTTACCTTGCTAGGTCTAGGACCGAGTTAAATGCTTAGCCCTGCTTAGGCCGGTAGTAGTCGATGATTTCCGGTCACCGGCAATTATAGGTGGTTACCAGAATACTTAGCTATGGATACTATCATGGAAATAACCAAGTGTTGGTGGATAAATGGAGACCGGGCAAAATGTGTAGTGGGCAACCAGACAGGGTTCTAGGGTGCTCGTAGTTTCCGCCTGTGTCGATTAAGGACCGATCATTGCTTGTCCCTCTTGTCATTTTGAACGCATGCCTCACATTTAGCTGGCCGGATAAGTCGTTCCGACCGCGAAGCTAGTGGCACTATTCGGGCCAGGATCGACCTGCTGGGTGCGTGTATTGGAGATGAATGGGGGACGACAGGGACGCCAAGAGTGAGCCCAAGGGTAGGTGCACCCTGATTCCTGGCAGTCGGACGGTCCCTGGGTACTATGGCCCCTGTTTGTCCCATGGCTACCAAAATAGTATCCTTGGTGATCTAAGTTACCCTAGTAGGGGAAAGCATGGTTTGTGTGAGGAATAAATCACCAGCTAGTTAGGAATCGATTCGAATCACCATCGCTCTTGGACAGTGAGCACTTGACTCGAGCTACGGCATCGTAGTAATGATGATGGAACAGGAATGGTTATGTGGACTATGTTGGAAAGGCTAAACCTGAGATGGTAATTTGATGTTAATGGTTAATCAAGTGATTGCTCTAGCATAGGTGCTTACCTAGAATTATAGGTTATAATAAAGATGATGTCAAAGTACTTAAACGATTATTTCATGACAACATATGTTTTTCGCAAATGAGTCGAGCTAGCCCCACAAAGAAAGCCTTGCATGCTCCTTGGTGTCGTTTTATTTCCATTTAAGTCAGGTAAGTCTAGCTGAGTACTTTCTCGTACTCAGGGCTTTGTTCCCATTATTGTTGCAGATGGTCAGATGTACTACGGTTATTGCATCAACCGTCTCTACCCAGCGATGGGCGACAACTAGGACCAAGGGCGTGGTCATTCCTTATGTCTTATCTACTACTTTTGTGGAACTTGATCATATCCTGGCACTGTATCAAAACTATGTGTGAGAGTGTGGTTTCAAAACTATTTGCTTCCGCTACTTATGTTGAACTTGGATTGTAATAACTTTATGCTTTAAACTCCGATGTGTTTGAGATGATGTTGCGAACTTTATGTAACACTTGAATGGTGGCTGCTAAACTTATACGATCTTGGCTTGTTTGTTGGATGGTTTGAAATCCTGCGTGATTTCACGGACTACCGGGTTCGTATGGACTTAAGTATGTTAATTTATCTGCATCGGCAGGTGATTTTCTTACTTAAGCCTATATGAATTGGTCGGTTCTGCCACAGGGCTCGACACAACCAAGTAAAACACAGCTAGCCCTCAAGAAGAGGCAACGGACTCAACACCACTAGCAAAGCTCAAAAAGCCAGAGAAACAGCTAGACCCTCTAGAAGAGGCAAAGGCTCAACACATCTAGCAGAAGCAACTTAAATGCAACCCCCCTGAACAAATGCAATCTCCTAGATGAATGCATGCACTCAAACATGAGGTAGATTTGGTATCTCTCCTTTTTGTGTGTCTCTCCCCCTTGGAGTGTGATCTCTCTCTCGAAGTCATGTGCTATTTATCCCCCTTGTTGACACATGCACTTATCAAGCTAAAACCAAAGACTGCAACTCCCCATCAAAATATGCTATGAATGCAAGAGATGCAATAATGCAGAAGCTTCAGGAGTATAGCAATCAGAGTGAAAAGATGCTCTAGATGGTGCTGTCATGTGTGTGTAGCAACAAATACAAGTGCTAGCAAATGCTTAAACTGATCAAGTGAAATGAAATATGGCATTGAATGAATTTTGAGCAATTTCAAGAAGGGGTTCACCACTGAAAGTAGCACATAGCAGGTATAAGCTAGAAATCAACCTAGTGCTAACAAGTGTATACAAGGTGAACTACCACAAGCAATGGTCACACATCATGTCAAAGATGAACCTAAGACTTATGTTTTCACCAAATTTTAATTTTATTGGAGTTTGCAGCATAACATAAGAATTAGTCAAAACATGTGTGTGTGAGAGGTTATCTGTACCGTCAAGCCTAACTTAGCAACCATGCCAAGCCTATGTCATAGACAATCAGAAGATTAAGACAATGGTTTTGGCATCCACTACAAGGCTCAAGTTCATCCAAATGTGCAATTGGAAGCAGTCTCGATACCTTGACGTAGGACAATACAGACCCATCTCGATCTTTTCTCATCACTTAGCTTGTTTTCAAGTTTTAGCACAAAAATCTCCAAGTTGTCCAAGCAAGTGAGCAACTCAAGGCATGAGACATAGCAACCTAGTATATAAATGATAGCATAAAGGATCTCAACAAGTCCTACACATGCTAGTGCCAGTCTCAACGGTGAACAATTTTCATGTTCTAACAAGTTTTAGTCATGTTCACAATTTAGAAAACAAGCTTAGCTCATAACATGCATCAATTGATCAAAAGGAGCCTAAGCCAAAGAGCACCATCATGTACATGCATAACATCCAAAAAGAGCATCACCTCACTTTAACAACTATAATCATGAAGCTCAAAATGCACTACAATACATGATGAAATGAAATGCAAAATGCAATATGATACAAAAGACAAAACAGAAGCTAAGCTATAAAGAAAAGCAAAACTAGAATACAACAACCAAACTTCTCCTCCTCTAAAAAGGGAAACAAACTCCAAGCTCCCCTCGCAAGCGAGCAAACTAGGCTTGGTCAAGTGGTTTGGTGAAGATATCTACGAGCTGGTTTTGGGTATCAATGTGGTGCAAATCGATATCACCTTTCTCATTGTGGTCACGCAGGAAGTGAAAGTGGACTTCTATGTGCTTTGTCTTTGAGTGGAGGACTGGGTTTTTGTCTACGCTTATTGCACTAGTGCTGTCACAAAACAAAGGCACTCGCCTAAACTCTAACCCAAAGTCTCTTAGAGTAGCTATCATCCAAAGCAACTAGGAACAACAAGCAGCAGCAGCAACATACTCTGCTTCTATGGTGGATTGGGCAACGCTAGACTGCTTGTGAGAAGACCTAGACACAAGAGAAGATCCAAGAAACTGACAAGTCCCCGAAGTGGACTTCCTCTCAACACGACAACCAACATAATCCACATCGAAATACCTACAAAGAGAAAGAGAGGAGGAGACCGAAAACCAAATACCAAACTCAGGTGTGAAACGAAGATACCCGAGGATCTGCTTGATGGCTTGATAATGAGACGTGCGCGGCGAGGACTGAAAGCGCGCGCACAAACAGATCAAGAACTGGATGTCCAGCCTCATCACCGTCAGGTACAGCAAGAACCCTATCATGCTTTGGTATTCCTTTTGGTCAATGGCTTCTCCCTCCTTGTCCTCATCCAGGGCCGTCATGGTCGACATGCTTTCAAACTAACATACCTGAGATAATAAAATAGAATGTAAAGAATAGTTAAATTGGGGGGTTTGCAGCAAAGATATGTACAGGGATGACTGCCAATGTGACAAATGAAAAGCTGATAAAATAAATCCATATAAACTTATGGTGCAATGAGATCTAATATAAAGAATACATAATCTCATCAAAAGTAAGAAAGTCTGGACCCAACATTCAAAAGAGGATGCTAAATTGATATGTATTCCAATAATTATAGCAACAGGCTAAATGAGTTAGACAAATACCAGACATCATCTGGGTTATCATCAGCATCACAAAGTGGAGGTTTGACTATAGGACCATGATTCATGTAACAGAACCGACCAAATCATAAGAACGTAAGTACAAAAACAATCACCGAAGCGATCAAATTCCTGTACTTAAGCTCCCATAATCCCGGTAGTCCGGAAACCACGAAGGATTTCAACCAACTCTCAATATACAAACCAAGATCGTAGTGATTCAACACAACACATCATCTGTTACAACATTTCACAAGTAGCATTTGGATTACATCCATCAGAGTTGAAATAGAATATTACAAACCAAGTTTGAGTGTGCGGAAGCAACATAGTTTAGTACAAAACATCATGGTTTTCAAATACATTGCCAAGTCTGAGTCATGTCCCACAAAAGCATTATCAGGTACGAGAACTAGTAGAGACCGCGCCCAATGGTCTAGTCTTCATCCCCAGCTGGGAGAAGGCAGTACTTGCAGCAACCAAAGTAGAACTAGTCATCTGCAACAGGTGGGAGATAAACCCTGAGTACGAGAAGGTACTCAGCTAGACTTATCCATCAAAACTAGAAATAAAAGACACCAAGGGTCATGCAAGGCTTTTCAGGTGGGCTAGCTTGACACAGTTGCATAAAAGAGCTTATGATTATAGTAACCAATTTAAACTTAGCATCAAGCTTATCATTATTTACCTATCCACTAGATTAGCATCTGTACTAGAGCACTCACTTATTAGGAGCAAACAGTAATAACCATAGCAAGTATAATAAGGCTGTCATCATCATATCATCATTTCTAAACCATTATGTTATTAAGTGTATCTACATTGGAGATAAGCCCGTCAAGTTCTCACTAACCGAGAGAGACGGCGACTCGAATCGAATTACAACTTAGCTGAGGGGGTATTCCTAACTCTCACCCTGGCATACTTAGCAAGGGTAGCCGTGGGTTACCTTTGGTACAACTCAGGAACCAAATTCGCAGGTTTGATCAGCGCCAGCGCTCTTAGGGATTACCCTTCTGCCAGGACGATCAGGACTTTTAAATCACCTGCCCTTGGACTCACGCCTACGGCTCCCTTCCGAGGCGTACTTTATACTTATCGACTCCCGGCCTGAGTTGAGCTACTCGGCTTCGTGGTCAGTCTTCAGGCCGGCCAACTAAGAGAGAGGCATGCGTTCAACATGAACAGGAAAGGCTCCAAGAATCAGTCCTTAATCGACTCAGACGGAGTCACTGCAAACTGGCAAGCCTCCGTCTGGTCTTCATTTCAAATTAAGACTGGTTCTTTTCCACGATAGCAAATATAGCCAACCGTGCCACATGTATCTTCCTATATCTCACAGGTGACAGGAAATCACCTGACTTCTACCGTGTTCAAGCAGGGCTAAGCACTACACGAGCCTGAGCTACATAGGATTCAGGGTAACAATATCGGGACAAGGATTTGGGTAACCAATGCAGCAAGTGTTTGCATCCAACACCTAAACTTAATGCAACAATATATGTAATAATAATACTGTAACTGCATTTCGGAAATTAGGAGGCTTAATATGCTCCGGGGCTTGCCTTTCACAAAGTTGCAAGGACGGTGATCCGGGCACTCAACGGCGACCTTGTCTGGCCCTTCTCCAGAAGGCTGCTCCTCCTGAATCTCCGGTGTCGGCTGCTGCTGCTCGCTCGGTTCCTCGAATTCCAGCAGGGTCACTCCCTCCGGTACACCTATTGCATGCCGATGCAAAAGATAAATACCAGGGATGCATAAGGAATGACATGATGCTCATGATGAATGAATCACAGTAAACGTTTACCGAAAACATCACTGGACACTCGTTTACCGAGTAAGACTAGCCCTGTTCAAATCACTTTAAGCATGTATCCAACTTAACTTAGAGAACAAGATCAACTTACCTAACTTGCATAACCTAAGATAAAGATGCTCATCTTCGGTTAAAGGTCTAACACCTAGGAACATTACCACAGCTTAGAAATAGTAAAGGTTTACATAATTTAACATTTAAAGTTTCATATGCATACAAGTAGTCCCTTAATTCAATCACAACTAAAGTTCTACAATTCCAAATGACTTGCATGAGGACATTATGGAAAGCTTATGAAATGTTCTACAAATCAATGGTAAACAGCAAAGCATGATTCTGATGTTAACCAAATCAATTTTCAGCAAACCTAGAATCTGTCCAGAATGACAGGGTTACTAACTTAATTATTTAATGATTGTGCAAAAGCATACTTTGATCAAACCAAGTTTACCAACTTGTTTTTCATACCTAAGAAACATCAGAAAGTATAGTGCCAACTTCTAAATAAATTATTTAATATCCTTTTTCAATTTATTTAGTTAATTAGGTGATTTAAGCAACATATAGTAAAACTATTCATAAAAATCTATAAAAATTACAGTAGCTATCTCATGCTGCACATAGACCATCATAAAAATTTCAAAGCCGTAGGACAAACATAACTTGCTGTATCCAAAATAACAGATGACATGTCTAATTTGAGCATAATTAGGAAACCCTAATGAAAAGTGTCAAGCAACAGATTTCATATTTTTTCTAACATTATTCTAGCATAAGAACCTTACTCACCAAATTTTACCCATACTGGATCTATAAAAAAATTATGAAAATTCACACAAGATCCATTCATTAATAAAAGGAATTTCTATAACTTAAAAACTACACATGCACTAGCTCTGAAATTTTAACCAGAGCTTCTACTAAGCAATAATAGATTACCCACAAAATTTCATAATTTTTGGACCACAGAAACTCAAGATAAAATTCAAACAAGTTTGCATGTATCCAAAAACACATTTCAAAGTCCTATTTAATAAATCCAGAAATTCCAAAACATGTGCCCATATAATATTTTTATTAAATACTAGACAATACTAGGAACCCAACAAAATTAGAACCATAGCATTTGGATCTATATACTAAGAAATACAGATTTTTGAATATCAATACAAATCTGGGAAATAATAAAACAAAACTAATAAGGAAACAAAACTCAGCCACAGCTGGGCCGGGCCGAAGAATCACGGCGGCCCGCGACTCACGCGCTGGCGTGGCCCAACGCGACGCGGCCCACGCTGGGCTCCCGCCTCCGCGTCGGAGACTGACGAACGGGCCCCGCTTGTCAGCGAGACAGACAGGGGAGCGGAGGACAACGACGGCGCAACTCGCCGTCGGTAGCTTCTCCGACGAAACCATCTACGCTACGACGTTCGCCTTGACCATGTGCATCTAGTGGTGACCTCAATCGGTGCTATGGTAGCGGCTAGAGGGGTTCGCGACTGACACGGCGGCGCACGGCCACGGCACGACCGGCTCCGGCGAACTGACGGCGACACAGCCCCTAACGGTGACTCTACGAGCTTCGGTGGTGTTCCTATGACCTAGCACGAGGCAGAGGAGGGGATGGGAACGGCGCGAGGACAGCTGGCCGCATGGAGCATCATCTCTGGCGAGAACAGCCACAGCGGCGGTTGAAAGGAATGACGAATTCGTCCTTACCACGGCACAATCGACCTGGCTGAGGGGTGGGGGTGGCAGAGGGGATCACGGCGAGGCTACAGGCGGACGGGGCAACGTGTTTTCGTGGTGGCGTGCTCGCACGGCAGTGGCGATGCTCGGTCGGCAATGGCGGACGGCAGAGCTCTCGACGCTGCATGCGGTAGGAGGTGAGGAAAAGCGAAATGGGACGGGCGAGTGCGTCGGACAGGCGCGTGGGGTGCTCAAGACGCGGCTGCGACGCCAGGAGGCGCACGGCACGTGGCCAGCGTGCTCAGGCGAGCGGCGACGGGTGGCGCCACGCGGCGTCAGTTTTCTGAATCGGTCGGCCACAACGTTCACTGAACGTTTTCTAAAAAACGCGATTCAGTGCAAATGTCGACGCCTGACAGCGAGTATTCAACGATGATCTGCTTCTAATCCATGACGAGTTAGTGGAGAAATTGAACATCAAAGTTGTAGACCTACCTTCCCTCTACAAATTCTTTTCAATGACCAACACCTAAAACGCCGTGGATCCGAAGTTACATGAAACCAAAGTGGGCTCGATGCAACTGAAATGTACCATGACTTAGAATATTTTTCTAAGTGTGAAATCAGCATGGCATTCTGACTGGTGGGCCATGTTTGAGCATGTTCCACACATTTTCATGAGTTAGTCATAAAACAACTTTTGTTCCTTGTAAAATTTACTACAACTTTGCTTTAGGTTGCTCAGACATGCATAGACTCTAAGTTGCACTTTTTAAACAGTCAAACAGTGGCACTCTAGGGTTCATTTCAAGTCAAACCTCCATTCAAGGGCAATTCTGTCATTTTGACCTACATGAACAATGTCCCAACAAGTAACCTAAGTATAGTTAAGGTGTAATAGACCATGATCAACCATTTTACAAAATTGTTATACCTCTTTCAATGATCACATGTGATAAAGCAACTAAACAAGCAATTCACTCATACGTTGCAATGAAATGTTGCACATGTTTCATAGCTTTGTTGTTATTCTACACTTATCATATTTCTACCATGTTGCCATGTTTCAAGGTATGAGAAATCTATGTTGCATTCACAGATGACACCAATTTTATTCACAACAATCAAGCATGAAACATACACAGTTGAAAATGTTGCATATGCATGTTTCAGTAACAATAGCAATGATGACATAGATGATGCATATGTTTATGAAGTGAAATGCAATTAGTGGAAGCCAAACACCTAGGGTGTTACAATTCATGTAGCAAGAGTTATTTAAGGATTTCCTCCACATAGCAATATATCCCTCTTTCTTCACAAGCTCCCAACAAAGTCGGGTAGTGAGTTCTTCCATCTCTATACATGATTTTGTATATAAGCAATAGTTTCCACCAGACAAACAAAAGAAAACACAAGTCATTGAGATCAATCCATACCAATTAAAAATAAATAGACACTCAGTCCACCAATGGGGCTTTCCCTTTTTTGAAAGAAATATACAGCAGGGGAGGCGGGGGGCCCCCACCGTGATTTTTATCTATACCTAATAATAAAGAGTTAAAATTTCTCACCCCCTAATTTTTGGTCCATCTATTTTTTTGTCTATCTCTCTCTAACTACCGGATAATGGAGAGTTTCTTCCGTCTGGACTTATATATATAATAACCCCTGCTCTAGTGTTTTTGTAGTTTTTAAATTAGGCTATTCACCCCCCTCTAGCCATATTAGGACCTTTCAAGTGGTATCAGAGCCGTGGTCACCGTTTGATTGAAGGCTTAACAACCTTGGTGTCAAATTATGGCTCAAATTATGTTCAACCATGTGGGGGGGGGCAAACCACCTTTCTTTGATGGCACTAGTTTATTTGACTATTGGGAGAGAAAAATGAAGATGTACCTTGGTTCAATCAATGATAGAGTGTGGGATGTGACCGAGAGAGACTGTGATTCTTGATCCCACCAACCTCATTGACAATGAGAGAGAAAACAAGCAATGCAACACTATGGCTCTCAACACTATCTACAATAGCATTGATGCAAAGATGTTTGAGCAAGTCAAAGATCTTGAGAGGGCCAGTGAAGTGTGGACAAGATTAGAAGAAACATATGAGAGCACTTCAATGGTAAAGAGTGCCAAGTTGTACATGCTCAAGGACAAGCTATCCAACTTCAAGATGAAGGATGATGAGTCTATTCTAGAGATGTTCTATAGGCTCCAAGTGATCATCAATGATCTCAAGAGCCTGGGTGAGAAGGTGAAGGATGAGGACTTTTCTCATAAGTTCTTGATGTGCTTGCCAAAGAAGTTCAAGACATTAAGAACTATCATCTTTAGAGGAGAATTGACCAATGTATCTCCCAATGAGGTACTTGGAGATGTTATGACCGATGCTCAATACAATGAGAGTAACAATGAGGGTGAAGAGAAGAAGGACAAGAAAGAAAACAATGAGAAGAGTGTGGCTTTCAAGGCTTCATCCTCCGAGAACAAGGGCAAGTCCAAGAAGGAAGCATCAAGTGAAGATGAAGATGACTTTGATGATGAGGCTATGGCTCTTCTTGTGCGTAAGATGGGCAAATTCATGAAGAAGAGAGGCTATGGTGCAAGGAAGAGAATAGATCACATGAAGGAGCATGTGAGACTATGCTTTGAGTGCAAGAGCCCGGATCATATTATGGTGGATTGTCCTCACAAGAGAGACAATGATGATGATAAGAAGAAGAAGAAGAAGGACAAGAAGGAAAAAAGGAGAAGAAGATGACCTTCATGAAGAAGAAGAAGGAAAGTGGCTATGTGGTCACTTGGGATAGTGATTGCACTGATGATAGTGTTGATGATGATTCAAGTGATGATGATAAGAAGTCTATCAAGAAGGCACTTGCAAGCATCGCCATCCACAACAAGCCATCCCTCTTTGACACTCCTTCGACATGCCTTATGGCAAAGCCCACTAAGGTAAAATATGATGCAAGTGATGATGAATCATGTGATAGTGATGATTGTAGGAGTGAAGATGAGGAGGACTACTCTAAGGATGAGCTCATTGAAATATGTGAGCAACTTAGCAATGGCTATGAGAAGAAGAGAAAGGAGTGCAAAGCATTGCAAAAGGAGCTCAAAGCTCTCAAAAGCAATCCTTTGATGAGCTCTATGCATCTCATGAGTGTCTAAAGAAAGACCATGAGGAGCTTGGCCTTGCTCACACCAAGCTTGAAAAAGCTCACTCCTCTCTACTTGAGCATGCTAAGGAGGAGACCATGAAGGAGCAAGTGGTGACTTGTGATGTGGTACTAACATATGATATTATTTATGAGTCTTTTTATAGACCAATTGTTGTTGCTCCCACTAACCCTTCTTATAGCACTACCACTTCTACCTCATCTACTAGTGATGGTTTTACTTGTGATGCCTCACTAATGGTTGAGAATGAGACCCTTAAGGAGGTCAATGAGCTCACTCCCACCCTAGGCAAGGCCTATGGTGATGAGGACCGCTTGCTTATATGCTTGGTAGCCAAAGAGCTTCTCTCTACAAAGAGGGATTGGGTTATACCCCCAAGAAAGGCAATGCGGCCTTTGCTCCTCATAAGATTAGTTTTGTGAAGAATAATGGTCGGTTTTGCACTAGATGCAAGTAAGTTGGTCACATAGAGCAAAAGTGCATGAAGAAGCAATCTCAAGCTAATGTATCCTCCATTAAGATTGATTCTTTCTATGTACTTATAAAGGGTGCCAATGATGTGAAGGCTAAGTTCATTTGTGCACCATGGATGAGCTCAAAGAAGAAAGCTATATGGGTGCTAAAGAGCTTAGTTACCAACCTTCAAGGACCCAAACAAGTTTGGGTAGCTAAAAAGAATTGATTTTCTTTTGTAGGTCAATTACAAAGCCGGAGGAAGGCATTAGATGCTTAATAGTGGGTGCACACAACACATGACAGGTGATTCAAGAATGTTTAATTCAATCAAGTCAAATGATGGTGATGGTGTGCAAAGTATCACATTTGGTGATAATAGTAAAGGCAAGGTCAAGGGGCTTGATAAAATTACTATATCCAATTATTTGAGCATTTCCAATGTGCTACTAGTAGAGAGCTTGAACTTCAATCTTTTGTCGGTAGCTCAATTGTGTGATCTTGGTTTCAAGTGTATCTTTAGTGTTGATGATGTAGAGATCATAAGTGTAGATGGCTCTAACTTGATCTTCAAAGGCTTTAGATATGATAATCTATACTTGGTTGATTTTAATACTAGTAAAGCTCAACTATCAACATGCTTTCTCACTAAATCTAGCATGGGTTGGTTATGGCATAGAAGACTTGGTCATGTTGGCATGAAGCAATTGAACAAGTTAGTGAAGCATGACTTAGTTAGAGGCTTGAAGGATGTCATATTTGAAAAGGACAAGCTATGTAGTGCATGTCAAGCTAGAAAGCAAGTGGGCAACACACATCTAAAGAAGAGCACAATGAGCACATCAAAGGCATTTGAGTTATTGTATATGGATTTGTTTGGGCCAACAACATACACTAGCATTGGTGGCAACAAGTATGAATTTATGATTATGGATAATTTCACTAGATACACTTGGGTGACATTTATTGGTGACAAGAGTGATGTATTTGATATATTCAAGAAGTTCATCAAGAGAGTTCAAAATGAGTTTGAAACCACCATCAAGAAAGTGAGAAGTGACAATGGTAGTGAATTCAAGAATACAAGAGTTGATGAGCTTTGTGATGAGTATGGTATTAGGCATCAATTCTCGGCCAAGTACACACCACAATCCAATGGATTAATTGAAAGAAATAATATGACTCTGATTGACATGACAAGATCAATGTTGAGTGAATACAATGTTAGTCATTTCTTTTGGGCCGAAGCTATCAACATGACTTGTTTCTATAGCAACTGCCTCTATTACCATCAATTCCTAGAGAAGACACCATATGAGCTATTGAATGGTAGAAAGTCCAACATTGCATACTTCCGGGTCTTTGGTTGCAAATGCTATATCTTGAAGAAAGGTACAAGATTGAGCAAGTTTGAGAAGAAATATGATGAAGGCTTCTTACTTAGTTACTCAACTACTAGTAAGGCTTATAGAGTTTGGAACTTGGCTAGTGGTACACTTGAGGAGGTTCATGACATGGAATTTGATGAAACAAATGGTTCCCAAGAGGAAGATGAAAATCTAGAAGATGTGAGAGGCAATCAGTTGGCTGATGCAATGAAGAAGATGGATATTGGTGACATAAGGCCTAGAGAAGTGATTAAAGTCAATGATGACAAAGATCAAGTGCTCTCTAACACAAATATGAAAGCTAGTGGTTCCCATGATCAAAATCAAGCTAGTTTATCATCTCAAGTGCAAGATCAACAACAAGTGGCTAGTACATCATCTCTACCAAATGACCAACCAATGCAAGCAATCAAGTTCAAGTGCTCCAACCAACCAATGTTGCAATAGATCATCCCCTAGATTCCATAACTAGTGATATTTCAAGAGGTGTACAAACAAGATCAAGATTTGTATCATTTTGTGAGTATTTCTCATGCCTAAGAAGATTGATGATGCATTGAAGGATGTTGATTGGGTGAATGCTATGCATGAAGAGCTAAACAATTTCAAGAGAAATCAAGTATAGGAGTTTGTTAAGAGCTCTAAGAGACATAATGTGATTGGAACCAAATAGATCTTTCCCAACAAGCAAGATCAAGATGGGACAGTTGTAAGGAACAAAGCAAGAGTAGCGGCTCAAGGATACACACTAATAGAAGGTCTTGACTTTGGAGAAACATATGCCCTAGTTGCAAGATTAGAAGCAATTAGGATCTTGTTAGCTTATGCTTGTGCCCACAACATCAAGCTCTATCAAATGGATGTGAAGAGTGTATTTCTCAATGGCTACATTAATAAAGAAGTTTATATTGAGAAACCTCCTGGTTTTGAAGATTACAAGAAGCCCAACCATGTGTATAAGTTGAAGAAGGCATTGTATGGCTTGAAGCAAGCACCTCGAGCATGGTATGAGAGATTGAGAGATTTCTTACTATGCAAAGGGTTCATCATGGGAAAGGTTGGCACTACTCTCTTCATCAAGAAGATTGACAAAGACTTATTTGTGTTGCAAATCTATGTTGATGACATCATATTTGGATCAACTAATCAAGATTATTATGATGAGTTTGGCAAGATGATGGCTAAAGAGTTTGAGATGTCCATGATTGGAGAACTTAGTTACTTCCTTAGTCTTCAAATCAAGCAATTGAAGAATGGTACATTTATGAGTCAAGGCAAGTACATCAAAGACATGCTCAAGAAGTTTAGCATAGAAGATACAAAGGGCATTAGTACACCAATGGGGACAAATAGAAGCCTAGATAGTGACAAAAGTGGCAATATGGTGGATCAAAATATGTATCGGTCTATGATTGGAAGCTTACTCTATATGACTGTATCAAGGTCGGATGTCATGTTTAGTGTATGCATGTATGCAAGATTCTATGCCTCACTAAGAGAAAGTCATTTGAAGGCAACAAAAAGAATATTAAGGTACTTGAAGCATACACAAGATGTTGGTTTGTGGTATCGCAAGGGTGCAAGGTTTGAACTTGTTGGATATTCTGATTTGAACTATGCTAGAGACAAAGTTGAGAGAAAAAGCACATCGGGCATATGTCAACTATTGGGAAGATCACTAGTCTCATAGTCATCCAAGAAGCAAAATAGTGTTGCACTTTCAACCGCGAAAGTTGAATACATTGCCGCCGGTAGTTGTTGTGCACAAATACTTTGGATGAAGACCATATTGAAGGAGTTTGGAATCAAATTCAATCAAGTTCCATTACTATGTGGCGATGAAAGTGCCGTGAAGCTCACCAATAATCCAGTTCAACATCAAAGAACAAAGTACATAGATATTCGCCATCACTTCATAAGAGATCATCAACAAAAAGGGGACATTTGCATTGAGAATGTGGGTACCGAAGATCAACTTACCGACATATTCACCAAGCCACTTGATGAGAAAAGGTTTTGTAAGCTAAGGAATGAATTGAACATACTTCTCAAATATGTGTTGATGCACCCCACTCATATGACATGTCTTTTCTTTAAGCAAAGCAAGGTAAAATTGATTGACATGTCATTCATCCTTTGCCAAGGACTTGTTTAGTGCATCTAGTCATTCCCATCATGTCTTAGGCTCATACATGGAAATAAAATGAATTTGATGCTTGCATGGTACCACTATTACTTGTATGCTTGATATGATCTAGTGCTAGCATATGACATGTTTATGGGCTTGTGAACCTAGTGTTTAATCTAGAAAATAAGCTATAAGTGTTTAACTCAACATGGTGCATGATAACCCTTCATTAGAGGTGTGAAGAAGCTTGCCCTTGGATCAAACCAAGTTAAATATCTTTTGCAAATGATCTAGATTGAACCAAATTTGGGAAAATGATCCTCACTTACAATGATTTCTCATAATCCATCTAAAATTTGAGCTCACCTTTTGTGGTCATTAATGACAAAGGGGGAGAGAAAGTTCCCAAAGTTTTGCAAAAGGGGGAGAGGAGAAGCATGGTAATGAAAAGAAGGGGGTAAATTAAAATTTTGAAGCACACAAGTAGGGGGAGCAAGCTCATGAACTTGAATGGTGCATTTGAATGTGCATAGCATGTGTTTGCTTGCATAAGCATTAGTTGTAGTTTGTTTTTCTCCGATACCTTGCTTGTGTGATGTATGCCAGTTGTAGGTTTGAATGATGAAATAAAGATCTAGCATGCATAGGAAGTGTTACTAGACTAGTGTTTATCATGTGTAAACTAGACCCTCTCGTATAATGTTGATCTCACGGGGTTTTCTAGTTTTTGATGAATGTCTAGTTACTATTGGTGTTAAGGATGGTGTTCAAATGGCAACTTCGATTGGTATTGCACTTCAAAGGTCCATTCTTTACACCTTAGCATAATTTGGTAGTCATTGCTCCTAACTTTCCTATCCAAAGCATATGTGTAAGCTTTCAAATCCAAACTCTTAGCACATATGTAGGGGGAGCAAATGCTATCAATTCGGTTTCATAAAACTTGTCCATATACTTTGCACATGGTAAAATGCTTGGGCAAGCAACATGAGGCCAAGAAAATTTTATTGCAATGGGTTATCAATAATTACCAAAAAGAGGGAGATTGAAAGTCCCTAGTTTGGTTTTGATTAATTGATGAAACCCTAGTGCTAACCTACGTGCTAAGTGTATGTAGTAAATGGGGTTGGCACATTCCAAGAGGTGGAGCTAGAGGATCATGAAGATGATGGTGATGACCACAAGATGATCAATTGCTCACTTGGAAAAGAAGAAAGAGAAAAATAAAATGGATGCAAGGCAAAGGTATAAGCATAGGGCCATTTTGTTTTGCACTCAAGACACCATAGAGGGTGTGAGTGATTCAGGATTGATAGCCATACTATTAAGAGGGGAGTCTCATGGTTTAATCGGTTATCAAGTGCCACTAGGTGAATTCATACATGCATATGCATTAGGACCTAGGGTGCACTAACATCGCCCTTGAAAAACGCTAACACACATGCACACAAGTTCTACACTTTGTGGTTAGCAAGTTGAAAACAAGAGTGAAGCGGTTGTCGACTTAGAAAAAGAAAAGGAGGAGAAAGTCCACTAACCGGACGCTATGGTCATGGTGACCGGACTCACCACGTGCGTCCAGTCAATTATAGCGAAGCAGCGCAAAAGGCCAAGCGTGCACAGTTGCGATCAGATGCTGACACCAGCATGTCCAGTCATCTTTTCGAGCGACCGAACTCATGCCAGGTGACGCGACCGAACGTGACGACGTAAAGCAACTTCGCGATGACGTACGACGACGTAAGCTATTCTCACGCGTGATGAGTTGACCTAACGTAGGGGTGCGTCCGGTCCCCTCTCACCGGACACATCCGGTCACGATTTAGGCGTTCTGGAACCTCCCTGTTGTGGACCGAACTCTGGTCGAGCTGTGTCCGGTCATTTTCATCAGAGCGCCCGATCGTTCATTAGCGCGTAATCAACCGTTGAGATCCGTCGAACGAGGTTAAACATGAAGTAACACATGGCAGTGATCTAGAGAACAGATGCTGGAGGCGTGCGTCCGGTCGCCCTGAAATCTGGGTGAGCTGAGGGCCAACGGCTCTATTTGTTTGGGATGCTTATAAATAGTTGTTGGCTGGCTCATGAGGACCTCTCTTGGCATTTTGATCATCTTGACATCCTCTTGAGCCTAGCACACGCCCTCCAACTCATCTCTCTTGCTTGATTACGAATCCAAAGTGAGATTGAGTGAATCCAAGTGCATTTGCTTGTGAGTTTGCATCTAGTGGCTCTTGGGGATCATTTGAGCTGCGTGATTTTTATTACTCTTAGTGGTTGCTGCCACCTAGATGGCTTGGAGCAGCGGTGGAGGTCTGACATGTGTTGGTGATTGTTCGTGGTCGGCTCCGGTGATCTGGTGACGGGTGTTGTGCCTTCCCCGACGGCGCGCCAAAAGCAACTCTAGTAAATTGCTTGTGTCATTAAGCTACCTCACTTGTGGGTAGGTTCTTGCGGTGTCTGTGTTGGACGAGGTTCGTGCTACACCTCTTAGCCGCTGAACCACCAAGTGTTGGTCGACACAACGGGGACTAGCGTGCCGGCAAGCACGTGAACCTCGGGAGAAAATTTTTTGTGTCCATCTTGTGATTAATTAGTATTCCCCCAGTGATTGATCTTCATGTTGATTGATTGGTTCATCCCCTTCGCGGCGATATAAAGATTTCATCTTCTCATTTACATTCCCGCAAAATAATGTAATTAGCTCTCTAGTGTATCTTGCTTGTGTAGCTTACCTTGTTCTAGTTGCTCACCTAGTGTAGCCAGTAGTGACATATCATTTGAGTGATTAAAGATCATAAAGACTAGAATTGATTGGATAGGTGGTCTGCAATCCTTGTAGAGCTAGCGCAAATTGCTTTTTGCCGTTTGTCATATTAACCAATTTACTCTAGTGTTTTGTAGTTTTTAAAATAGACTATTCACTCTCCTCTAGCCATATTAGGATATTTCAAGTGGTATCGGAGCCGTGGTCACCGTTTGATTGAAGGCTTAACAACCTCGGTGTTAAATTATGACTCAAATTATGTTCAACCATGTGGAGGGCAAACCACATTTCTTTGATGACACTAGTTCATTTGACTATTGTCGATAAGCTCTTAGAAAAAATTCTGGTGGCCTTACCGCCGTTTCATACAGCTATAAGTTGCCTGGGCCCAAAGGCTGACAACTTATAGCTGTTTGAAACGGCTATAAGTTTTTTCGAGAGCTGCCAAAGTTTTTTCTGAGAGCTTACCGTCAGTTGAAACGGCTATAGCCGGTTCAATCAGCGGTATAGGTCTTTTTTGAAACAAAATCAGCGGTATAGGTCTAAATCTGCATTTTTTTTCAAACCGATATTTATTTAAAGAATCAGAAAATGATAAATAAAAAATAAAAAAATCCAGGCACCACCCTCCTACCAGCGGGGCGAAAGCCATCGCGCTTGGCTGCGGTGCCTGGGCCTTTCGGATTTCGCGCGTGTGGGTGCGGTCCACTTCTTCAACTAACGAACGTGCGAAAGGCAGTGTGCGCCGGACCACGCACCCGCTCGGCCTTTGTCGCGGCCTGGGGCCAATTCGATTTCTGTACAGTTTAGGCCCGCCATTTGGTTTATGCGATTGCGGTCCGCGAGGTTCATTATTGGGCCGAGAATCTGTGTGACGAGGATTTACCTATTTAGCTGTGCTTCCAGAAAACCAAGAGGTGCTACGTCTCAACATCTCATCTCTTCAGAAAAAATTAGGGCTTCCTACCCAGCCGTAGCGGTGGCGGCGATCTTTGCCTTGCCCCGTGCTTCATTCAAGAGTGCGAGATGGAGAAGGCGCCCGAGGTGTTGATGAGGGAGGGTTCCAGGAAGAGAGATTGCCCTGATTCTGAGTTAGAATCCCACCAGATCCTAGCACATGAAGAAAAATCCCAGCAGCTCCTAGCACATGAAGAAAAATCCCAGCACATCCTAGCACAGGAAGAAAGATCCCGGCAGTTCCTTGCACGTCTAGCTATCGAGGATGCGTTTTGGGATCATGTGGATGAATCTAGTGGGGTACGTCCGGTGAGGACGGACGCGAACCATGCGGAACAGAAACCGTTTGGGTGGAAGGTGGATTTGCCGAGCGTATTGAAGAAGGGGGAGGAGAAGGAGGCGGATGATGATGATGAGGACAACGACGACCCGGACCTCGAGGCTCTCCGATTTCGCAAAAGATGGAGCCGTATATGGTCCCGCCACCACGGATGCTTCGATGACACCAGTAAGTTCTCCATTTTATCTGCATCTATCTATATCCTAATTAGGTTGAGTTTTTTTTTTAAATGTATGTAATGAGGTCGACTTTGGTTCGTGATAGGTGTAGTTATTATTCAACAGAAGAAGTACTTATGTCTGATGGGTATTTGATTATGGATAAGATAGGATCAGAGCTAGACCTGTAAACAACAATACTGAAATTTTATCTTAATTCGTACCTGCACATGATGAGTATTGTTCTTCCTGCTACTATTGCTGCTGTTATTGAACTCGATATGAAACTAATCGAAACATCCTACTAAGTGCAGCTCTTGTCCCCCCTATGCGCTATACTGATGAGCCTCCAATTGATAGAATCTACCCTGGCGATACTCTACAGATCTTTTCAGCCATGATTGCAGGAATAGGAGGTGGCTTCCAGTGGCCTCTCTGTGTGTTCGGTCTGGTTGCCATACGCGACCATGTTGATCACAATCGCAATATTATCTTCCAGCGCTCAAGGTCTGAGTGCCAAACCCTCACTAAGGAGGTTTGTAGTAACTCTTTTCATTCATTATTTTGGTTTGTTTGGTGCAAAGCTGCACTTCTGCCTAATGCATCGTTTACCAACTTCCAGCAACTGCTTGCACATGTATATCATTATTACGTGGAAACAATGCGGTTAGTTAATTACTATGGCATTTAACCTGTAGTCCCTCAGGGTTAAAAAATTTAATTTCGTCGATGAAGCTTATAGATGAGAGCCTGTTATATATGCTAGGTTTTGTTGCATTAAGGAAATCCATATTGTACACAAAGAAATAGCCATCATTTAGCACTAGTTAGCCTCAACTAATTACTGATAGAGTGTCACACTCACATGTTAGGCTCAACTAAATACTGATGCAACACATCGACTGAAGTTTTTACTAAATAATATAATATTGGTGCAAGGAGCAGATGGTGGGTTATGGCATCCCTAGTGAAGACTAGGTGGGAACCTGACAACTGTGCCCTAGGGTACTCACAAGGCCTGAAAGCCCTTTAGGCCTTCTCTAGGGGTGGTCTAGTGGTGGATTCGGTGCCTGGTAAAAAGGCGCCAAAGAGGATGGGCTATTTGGGCCTGGTTTTGGCTCTCCATGAGGGGGACAAATATCTCCTTTCCTCTCTCCTGATGAATGTTTGTTTAACTGTATATTTCTTTTCCACTCTCCTGTCCTCTCCTTTCACTTTATATTTCACTGTACATGGATGTTTGTTTAATTCATATGCATCGAATCCCATTTTGGTTTCGGTTCCTGTCTTAAGGCAAGATTCAATTCTGCTCCAGTGGTGTGGCATCATCAATTCTTGGGCTGACACCTCATAGCAGGAATTGATTTCCGTCCGCCACTGGAGAAGGTCTTACATGATCCCACCAACACATATACGCTGAGTCCATTTTGTCCTTTTGTCTCTTTTATTAAACTACTGTCATATTCTTTGTATTCTTGTGAGTGTTTTAGTATTTTCTTCCTTCTCTTGGCCTGACCATTTCAGCCTTTGTTTGTAAGGCTTTCTCAGAATTC
The DNA here is from genome assembly GCF_019320115.1 of Miscanthus floridulus. Taxonomy (NCBI): domain Eukaryota; kingdom Viridiplantae; phylum Streptophyta; class Magnoliopsida; order Poales; family Poaceae; genus Miscanthus; species Miscanthus floridulus. Next base: position 126,042,511 of record NC_089584.1, read on the forward strand.
TACATAAAAACCCGACCTGTGGGGTGTAGACAGCCCCCGGGCATTTTGCTAAGATCAAGACCTTCTCACGTAGGTCAAGAAAACCCCCGAACCCCTGCCCCACCCTTACACAGCAGCACCGTAGCCATTGTGAGAACGACCAACGACCTGGGCCGGGTCTTAGACCTGTGCTTTGGCGTGGGACAGACGAGGGGATTTTTTTTAACCCCGTCCTGAAATTTGCCTCCCACGAGGAGTCGAACCTAGGACCTGAGGAGTGCTACTAGAGCCACCTAACCAATTCAGCTAGAACACATATGAGTTATATTATTATTGTTTGCGCAGAACAAATATCCTGCTACTAGAGCCACCTAACCAATTCAGCTAGAACACAAATGAGTTATATTGCGATTGTTTACGCAGAACAAATATCTTATCATTTTTGTCATTGGTGGATTAAGCTAGCATTTTTATCTTACATTTGATAGTATGGGCCCTATGCCATTTACTTGAGTGCTGAATATTTCTTTTCTTTTCTTCCACTTAAGTTCATATTTTTATTTAATTGTTGCATGCAGGATCCATATTTAGTACTCACAGGTCCTGCCCGTGCTGTTGTGTTTTCGGCTCCTGTAACCATCGAGGTTTACCTGAAAGTGAAGGGCCCTACTGAACTTGAGGATAAAACTTTATGCTGTCTTGCTAATGAAATGCGAGACAAAGGAGCGCCTTATTCATACATGTTCCATCAGACTTGCAGTGGCAAGTTTAGCACAGTGGAGTTTACACTTGGGCATATTACTTCCTCTGTCGAGGCCACAATATCTGTTCGAGTTATCAGTGGTTCATGGCCACATGGTTTTCAGGGTGAGTTTGCTGCCTGTTTGGTTAGAACTGGTGATATTTTTCATGGTAAGCATGAAGGTCCTGTTATTGGAGGTAGGACCCGTAGCACCAGTGTTGATCACAAGAAAATAACCCTGCTTAGTTTTGGAGATGAGAAAGTGCCTGTGACTGGTGATGGTGTGATTGAGCTTTCTCGTAGTGTTGTTTCTGCTAAAAGTAACAGCAACCTGGAAGTTTCTGTTAGGGCATGGCAAGATGCTAACAATGCTGTGCAAGCTTTGGCGGCATTTGCGGCCAAGGAAGCAGGTAGAAGCTCTTGTACGCTTGACATTGGATCCTGTAAAATGGTGGTTATTGTGGCCTGGTCACTCATTTCGGATGAGCCGGAACTTCGTCGAGAAGTTGAGCCTCAGCATTTAATGATGTGAAATGGTGGTTCAAGAAGTTTCAGAATGGTTTGGAGTATTGGGACAGCATAAAGTGGTATTTATGTAAGGTTGGTGTTTGCGTTTGAAGTGGTATTTATGTACTCTAGTTGTTGGGTCTTAAGTGGTACTGTACTTCGTACTCAAATAAGAGATGATGTTGGGATCTTGTGTTTCTGTTTGAACCGCATTTTTCTTGTCTATGATCACTTCTCAGTATATGTCTTTCTGCAAACATGATACTCCAAACACTCGCGGTTTATAAGATGCGCACGAATATCAAAATTTAAACTCTACAATCTGACCAATAATTTGGCACACAAATTTTAACTATTATAATTAGATATACTATCCAATAATCATTGCGTGTTTGGTTTCTGGCCCCTGTGTCATGCCACAAGCGCTGCCACTGCTGTCAGTTGTGGCAAAAATCCATGCCACAGCTGTCAGTTGTGGCGGCAAAAATAAATCCACAACCAAGCAATGTCATGCCACAAGCGCTGCCACTGCTGTCAGTTGTGGCAAAAATCCATGCCACAGCTGTCAGTTGTGGCGGCAAAAATAAATCCACAACCAAGCAAAAATCCATGCCACAGTTGTCAGTTGTGGTGGCAAAAATAAATCCACAACCAAGCAGCGTCCTTAGTGTGGCTGCCGAACTCGAAACGTGGCAGATTGTCCTGGCCAACCAAGGTGCCCCATAATAATAGTACAGCGTGCACGTGCGTCGCTACGGGATAGCTAACATTATATACTAAAAACACACGGATCGTACGATAAGATAATAATACTGTGAAATTAAGTACTGACGTTAAAGTGACATTTAATCGAAAAAGCAAAATTCGTGAAATTAACACAATCACGGAGAACATGACGTTTGGCTCACAAACTCTACTATATAGACCTTTCCGTGATGCAGCTAAGATACATCAGCACTGGTATGTCTTTATACCACTTTTCAACAGATCTAGAGTCAATCATGATAAGCGTTTTCTTTTGCCGTTCGAAAATATAAAACATATATTTTCGAACATGTAGCCATGGCAAAAGAAACTATAAACATAGTAGCAATAAGAATAAAATATGGGAAACAAGTAATAAAAGCATGAGCAATCGACCTACATATCTACACTGTGGTAAGTTGTATTCTATATTCTCACGTACACCAATAGCAACACTTGTATATGTATGGATGATATTCAATTGGCACCACCAAAAATACACTGAACCAAAAAAATCTCCATTCAACTAAAATTGTTCTTTTGCTAAAGCATCGTGCAACGCTAATGTGCGTATCCATTTAAATAACTAACTATATATGACACATGCTCAAAGCTTTTTCTCATATGACAATGAAAAAAAATAATTTGCTCATAACAATGAGAAGAGATGGCGGTGCCCTTCTCTGAACTAAGACTGCAATGAAACATCTTTTATCTCATAACAATGAGAAGAGATGGCGGTGCCCTTCTCTGAACTAAGACTGCAATGAAACATCTTTTATCTGAGACAAAGTGCCGTGAAGCATCTCAAGTTCAGTTATCTGATACAAAGGTAATTTTAAACTTTCAATTAATAACTAACTAAATATGTATAAAATTAGTTAAATTAACCATGTCCAACTCCAACTTCAGAACTATTTCGAAATTTCTTCCACCACAGTATTATGGTTGCTTTTGTCCTTGTTCACAGCTCCGGAATGTTTATATCCCCCTCTTAAGTGTGCACAACCTCAGCTAAGTTCCAGGGCCTGTCTGATTATACAAAAAAAAATGAGATGGAAACTTTTCTAATCAATTCACCCACTGAAAATAAATACCATTCATTCACTAATTATGTGCAGAGAATAAACATTCAATCCATTGCATTAGATAGAACATGGCAGCAAACACAAGAAGTGTGACTGCGGCTATTAGAATACTGGTTGGTTGCAGCACACAGTCACAAGCACTGAGATGGATGAAGGTTTAGTTCGTACTTTGTGAAACTTTCTAGAATATAGATAGGTATCTGAATTTGGCAAGAACAGAGTCTAGCAGATCTGTGTGTCCACAAAACATTGAATGCACTTAAAGTTATGTCTGCTACAAACAAACTGGTCTTGGAAGGCTGGAAATGAGAATAGGTCTTAGCTTATGAATGAGAAAGGCTAAAATTAGTTTTGGTCTAAAATAGTCATAATTCGTAAATCCCAACTGACAAGAATAAATTGGACGATTGATGCTTGATTTAATTTTAACAATGTAACATAATCCTGTTTAAATTCAGTTTTTCCATTCCACTTTCTAGTGAGCAGTACCAGTCATGCAGCACGGAAGCTCAAAAACAGAACAGAAGGCAAAGAACAATTTGCTTAAGTGTATTGTGGTGTGCTCAGTCATTAGATGGCTGTGAGTTTGCTATCAGTGATGAACAATTTGCTGAATTGTTTTCTCTGTACAGTAAGCAATTTTAGGTCGATACATAAATGAGGTTGATTATTCACTATTATTCATTTATCAACAAAACACAAGGGCTTAAGAGGCTCGAACCAAAGGGTAATGGCAGCGGGACTCACCTGGATCAACGGAAGCTTGGGTAACAGGTGCCGAACGATTTCAATGCTGGATGCAGAAACTCCGCATGCTCCAGCAGAATTGAGGACAATTAGACTCTCAAAAACAGTGGAAATCACTGCAGAGAGGTACACTACGTTTTTTCCCTCTCTGATTTGTGAATTCAAGTATGCAAAGAATTGATTAAACGAACAAATGGAGGATTAGTGTGTGTTTGCTGGCTATAATCAAGTTAACCAAATACTGTTGTTCCCCACTCCTTTTTTCATCCAGGAGTTATCAAAAACATGGACATTTTACATACATGCATGCAAGAGTAAGTTCTTATATCTTCTAAATTTTGAAATCAAACATTTTCTGAATTTTAAGATAATAGCAGGAATCCCAGCGCACTTGCGCAGGCTAGTGACTTCATATATAACTGCGCTCATGAAAACAGTAGCATACATCAAGTAAAAATTTACAAAGTGGTTGTTCCAAGCAAAAAAAAAAAAAAAAAAAAAAAAAAAACCTTCAATCGTTGCCTGTGCTTAGCCAATGTGCGATATGTTGTAAGCAAAACATTTCGGAAATTGAAGGCACTGCCAAAGGGGAAAAAAAGAAGATAAGACGTAGGTTAAATGGCAATTAGCTAAGAATGAGCACATGAAAAGTGAAAACTGCAATAGGGGTCAAAAAAAATTATGGTACCTGCAGTTCAGTGGCTATGTACTGATGAAATGGTAGTTCCTTTTAAGTAGCAACCTTAGAAAACAAAACAGACGTCTGATGGCAAGCAGATTGATCTCTGCAGCCATGAAGAACTTTTAGGAAATGTGAAAGAACCAAAAAGGCATAAAAAAGCAAGGAATTTTGCAAACAATCTTTCAGTACTGAACATACCGTATCGTGAGCCACGTAGGCACCGTGGACGTGGAGGTTGGCATCCAAGGTATCATTCTCCAGGTTCATACTTGTATGGTGTATTTCTGAAAGGTGACCAAGTTTGAAGCTTATAATCATATTTGAAGGCCATTTCAAATTACAACCTATGGTGAAGTAAACCAAGAGCTGTAAATTTCTGCATGATGCGCATCTAATATAAGACTATGGAAAAGGAAAGTCCTCCATTCCAAACCTATGGAAGCCTATGGAATTTGGATGCAGCGGTACAAAGAATTGAAACAACAAAAGCACGATATAATTTCAGATTTTCAGGGAGCAAAAATATAAGGCACTCTTAAAATTTTTGCAAGAGCCACTAAAGGACATGATTTGAAACACATAAGTCATCAGAGTTCATAGGCATTATGGATATAGATTCAGTGGCACTGGTCAACAAAGAAGTGCAAAGCAGCAATATAAGAATATAGGCGAATCAACAAAACAGAGCATATGTATAAATCTATTTATATAGCTGAAATGGTAATAGAGCATATGTAGTCTGTATGGAACTAACTTAATATTGTACGATATAATAAAGAACCATTTTTAGATGGCATGTTTTCTGCATACTTGCATATGGAACCATCAACAAAGCCAAGAACAGCACCTTTACAATCTCATCTGATGCGATTACTTATTCAACGATTGTCCCCAAGAGAGCACCATGTAGGCAATTAGTGCATGTAAATAGAGGCAGGAAGGATACCTGTATCCATGCACAAAAAATAGCATTTTCCAAATTTAATTTAGCAAATGCAAGAAAACATGTTGCTACGATTGTCCCCAAGAGCGCACCATGCAGGCAATGAGTGCATGTAAATAGTGACAGGAAGGATACCTGCATCCATGCACAGAAAACAATAGCATTTTCCAAATTTAATTGAGGAAATGCAAGAAAATATGTTTTCTACCCTTTAGAGAACCTTCTTCTGCCAGCTTACTTGATTTTAGAACTGCGTTGTAGGCAATCAGTCAAATGATGACATGGGGGCAGAAAAAGGGAGTTAAATTATAGTTCTGACTATTCGGAAAAAGAAAACACGCCTGCTGCATGAAGTGGACAGAACAGTATCGTTTTCACCTGTTGAGTGCAAATGCATATCCTTTGCGAAATAATGGAAGTAAATGTGTCAATTTAATTTGGCATCTGGCCTTTCCATGGTTAGAAATCAATAATGAGATAAAAAGGCAGGAGTAATAAGACGTAAACGGTAGCAGGTTGCAAATCATTATCGGACATGAAGCTTTGTTGGTAGCCCTCGAAAGCAGAAGTGAAGAATGGCTTGAATTCCCACCTTCGTTTCATGGTTTGTTTGAAGATCAAATTTGATTGAGACTAAGCACTTTGGTCATCAATCAGTTGGGACCGAATAGGATAACAATTTTGACAGAAAACTGGCATTAGTTAGTAAAAAGCAGAGGAACTTATCGAAATTTTACGATTTTCAGGCAATGACTTCTTAGCGTGCAAGATCAAATAAAGGCTGCGGAAGAATGGTATGAAAAATTCGAAATGAACAAAAGAGAAAAAGGAAACAGACATTATACGGTAAGATCAGTAATGGGATATGTTCTGGTAGCTGATAGCGGACATTATATGGTAAGATCAGTAATGGGATATGTTCTGGTAGCTGATAGCCCTAAATCAAGAATAAGCTGAAATTCTAGTAAAGCAGCTGCACAAAATTTTCAGCGTGATTTACTTTTGTTGAGTTAAATTTGACCTTAAGCTGAGAGCCAAGGGAGTCAGTAAAATAGAAAAGTATGTAGATTGGAAGATATAATAATAAAGACTATGTAAATACATCCTAGAAAAGTGTATGCAATCAGTGAAACATGGATTTCAGGTGAACCCAATCATTGAAGCCAAAAGAATCATTTGGAGACCTTATAGGTTCTTTAATGTACAACATTGACCAAAGTTTGGATGGTCATACTTGGGTTCATATTATATCTAAAGTATTTCCCCAATTCTTCTGCCCATGCAATCAATCAAAAGCATCCAGAAGAGAATTATATCATTATAAGAGTTACGCAAAATAAAGCAACAACTCACCGGGATATAAGAAACAGAGCATCCAACTTGTGAAACTGAAGAAGTTGCCACCTAGATTGGTTTCTCTGTCAAATTAGATTTTTGTTGCGGGGAGCTATTTGACCTCTGATGAAATGAAACTGTCTTAAATGAGTAAACAAAGATGAAAGGAATAGAGATTGTTAAAGGTGTAAAAGGTCGCATCAAGTGATCAAGTGACACGCTCATGTTATAGTGGACAATAAGTATATGGTTCCCCACCGGAACTTGGGCTGCGCCGCTAGGGTTTGGGGGCGACCTCAGAACATGGAGACGAAGAGAGAGAGAGACAGCAGTACCTGGACCGCGTCGTGCCGGAGGGCTCGCACGCGGCTCCGGCACGACGCGGCGGATCCGGCTCACCCGCTCCTCTGGTTGGCCGTCGCCGTCACTATGGGTGAGGGGCACCGCGCCCTGGTTGTGGGGAAGAGGTAGAGGGAGGGACGCTCGGGCTTCGGAGCCGCCACGGGTATGGGGGAGAGGGAGAGGCGCCGCCGGTGTGGGGGAGAGGGAGGGGCGGCGCTGTGGGGGACAGCGAGCGAGAGGAAGGGGTGCCGATGTCGGCAGAGGGAGAGGGGCGACGGCCGACGGGTGCAATGTACTGTTCTGGCAACAGTGCTCTGTGCGGGGGCACTGTTGATCAACAGTGATCTGTGAGGAAGGGTGGATCTACAGTTTTAAGAGTATAGGTTAGATAAAACTTCTGAATACAACATTTGTACTTCTGAATCTTTGAATGGAGGAACAAAAATAACAACCTATGCCCCAAACCTGGACTAATCTGACCAAACTAAATAGGCATATCTCTGAGGAAACACATATTTAGAATGGTGTGGTCGTTTGGAAACAGAAAATATGCTTGGATCTTGCAAAACAGCACTACGATAGTGCAACTGCTCTTATTTGAATTGACATGAGAGAAGGGTTTTACAGGGGGACATGACGGTAAAATATTTTCAAGCTGATATCAACCATTCATATAAGGGAATGAACTTTAAGCCCCATACATAGTTGGATGTTTTTATAATGCAATGCACAGGCAACACAAGAGTTCCAGCTTTGAATTTTGAAGTAAAAAAACAAGTCAGCAAGGTCTCAATATTATTGCCATCATGTCCAGCTGAGTTGAGTGCTTCCAAAATTCTGTCATGACATTTATCTCTTTGATTGGTTCCATTTCTGAGTGTGCACTGAAATACAGAAGCTCACTTAGAAGATAGTCAAAAATTTGTTAAACAGAAAAAAATTCTTAAGAGGATGTGTTGATACTGAACAACAACAAATATGGTGTCTTCCAACATACCTTATCATTGCCGACACGGCTTTTCTTCCACCTTTCATTCCATAAGTAAGAGATTGAAGTGCCTGCATGTTGGCACCTAGAAGGGAACAAGTCAAGGAATAAATGGTAGACCACATATATTCACAAATTCATGCCGCTGCTTCAAGAATGAAAGAACAATTCTATCTATTTCAAAAACAGTAGCAGGCTAAGGAATCAAAGAATGCCATCTATACTGTCAAGTAGACAGATAAATCAGCAAAATGAACTGAAGTTCAAGAAAAAGACATGAAGTTTTAAGTTCAAGAAAAAGATATTTCGGTGTCCCTCGAACCACCTATGCATGGCCATCATCGTTCACCAACCCCTTTATGCTCTTGACCACATATAAGAAAACAAAAGCATGAATTAATTAGAGATTTAATCACAGCAATGAAGCATTACAAAAATCACAAGAATCATGCAGCAGCTCATTGGGTCCCCCGTCTGCTGTCAGTATGCTGTGCACCTTAACTGTACGCAAAGTATGCTCATGTTTCAGTGTCAAAGTTGACACCAACGCACCTTAACTAATATCAGAGTTATATGTGGAACTTTAAACACAATCAAGAAGGTTTCAGTTGTCAGTTGTAACATAAATAAACATAAGTTACCTAACAAAGATGCAAGAGAGTGGATGCAATTTTTCAGCTCCTAAATTGTGGATAGCCACTTGCTACTAATCATCTACTGGTTTGATTAATAAAATGATGTCCATGATACACTTGTTCAGCACAATATTGTCATGAACAGATTCAACCATGCTAAAATCCGTCAGCCATCAAGTAACATGTATTTTAAATATAAAAATAAGGAACAGAAACGTATCATCTTAAATCTTAATAACACTAATCTACCAGGAGCCTTGCTCACCTCCCATGAATCAGGCTGAGAAAATATATTTGCATCTCATATCTGAACTTTGATATTTCCTGAACAAAAAACAGTACCATTTAATAGAAACATAACATTAGGTGGTCAGAAAATAGAGATCTTTGCTGCTCCGCATTGCAAGTTAAATGAAAAAACAACTCATACACAGGAAAAATATTAATAGGAAGCAAGTGCAGAACAGAGAGCGAAGAGATTATGGATGTCCATGGTTAAAAGAAAAAAACATTTCAGACATCTTAGGATCTTATTGGATTCAAACAAAGAGCCAGCTCAATTCGGTATCAAAATGGTAACTGCCATGATTTAAAACAGCATACTTCTATCCCTACTTGACCCAGTCTCTACCTAACTTGCAACTCGCTGCAGATTCTACACGCAACCACAATTGGAATGCCTAGAGTTTCTTGCTAACATATCATCCCTTGATCAGTTTCACGCAAGAGTATATAACATATCTAAATGTCAAGTTTTAAATATTATCATATCACCATTTTCCATTTTCTACACATACAGATTGGCTTTGGCACCAGGATACCTAGTGGCACAGAACATTTTAAGCAGCGTTTGCTTCCTTGCAGCATATGCAGATACTACATGACTATTTGATGCTACTAAAAACGAACTCACCCACCTAATGAGCAATTACAGATAAATATTAATGCCTGCAAATACTGAAAGCAGAGCATTGAAAATACAAACCATTTAGAAAGCAGGAAAACAAAGATATTTTTGAAGTGTATGTACTTCAGTTATCGAGGCCAATAACAATAAGACACTCCATGAAATAAATTGATGTACAACTTATGCAACCAGATAATTCACCTCCATATAGGCATATAGTGTAACAATAGACATGTCACTTGAACACAAATCATGTAGCAGTTCTGTTCAAAGAATGCAGTGCAAAAACAAAGAGGCAAACCAATTAGGTACAAAAGCACAGTATTACATCCAGGCTGTGATATAATGATCCTTGTCTCCCTGCAGCACAGGACGCAATTAACAAAAAAAATAAAAATAAAATGGTACCATGAGATCAGTGGGAGGATTCATTTGTAAGAACAGATCGATACAAAAATTGTATTGCCATGTTTTTCTCAAAACGAAATAATTTTCCCTATGGAACCCCCACAAAATAAACTGAAAAATTATAAGAGATCATGGAAAAGACATATACCAAGAGGTTGGATCTTCAAGATATCATCCTTCCATGTCAGTTTTACACATATTTATCCTATTAGGAGAGCAGTGAACGATCATTGGCACCTAGAACCTTGCATGACAACAAAATGGAAGAAGCATAAGTTGCTGACTTTATTGGGAACAAATCAATGGAAGAAGCAAGTTACTGCTTTTACTGGAACAAATTAAAATCATTGTACACAAAAAGATAAAGAAAAGAGACAGGAAACCGGAGAGGGAAATCCCTATGCCTGTATCATGGCCCTAAGCATCTCACCATGGGTGGCCAGCGCCGGTGAGGTGGTGAGGTTTGGAGGCTGGTGATGAATCTGAAAGCCATGATGTGGAGGAGGCCGAGAAGGAGGCGCTTAACTGCAAGAGGACCCTGGGCTTCTTACCCATCGGCGCGGCGGAGGCTGTTCCGGCGGGCACCCGGCCGTTCTGCGGCCTCACTTCGTGGCCCTGGTGGCGTCCTCGGATCCACCCTTCTGCGCGCACATCAAGCAACGATCAGTGCCGGATCACCACCGCCAGCACCGCATGCACGCGCGGCGGGCAAAGGCAGGCAGCCACAGGAGGCAGGACGAAACTCACCTTGGCCGGCGCCGCGGCCTCGTCTGTCTTCACCGTCGGGGCGGGGGCGTCCTCAGATCCGGCCAGAGCCGGGCGGGCGCGTGCGGCGGCGGCACGGTGAGGGTGACGATGGGGCGCGGTGGATGCGGAGCCGGGCACACAAATCACGGGAGCGAGGTTTGTTTCCTTCCTTAAATCACGGGAGCGAGTCAGCGAGGTTTGTTCCAGTTCGTTCCTTTGAATTTTGTCGCAAGGCATGGGTTTAGGCTTGCCAAACCTTGAGGTGCAAAGTTGGTAAAATATACTGTAGCATGTCATTGTAGCTATTTTGTTTGTATTTGGTAATAATTGTCCGACCATTGACTAATTAGGTTCAAAATGTTCGTCTCGCAAAGTACAACCAAACTGTGCAATTAGTTTTTAATTTCAACTACTTTTAGTATTACATGCATGTACCGCAAGTTTAATGTGACGGGGAATCTTCTTTTTGTATAGTGCCAAAGTTAGGAGTTTAGGAGTAACTAAATGAGGCCTTAGAGCAAGTATTATGACTGGCTGCAAGCCAGCTGAATCCCCGCTGGCGGAGAGAGTAAAGGAGAGAGAGTGCGGAGCGGGCGTCTCGCGAAACGCCGGCTTGAAGCGGGCGGTATACGCGCGCCCGTGCTCCCATTCGATGCTCTGCTGCTGCGCTCGCTCCGCATTGGCTGCATGCGCTGCTGCAGAGCTACGGCTGCCGCTGCCGCATTAATTGGAAGCCACGCTGGAGTTTATTTCGCCGGCGAGCGGGCGGTATCATTGCCCTTGCTCTTAGGAACGAGGGGTGCCGGATCACACCAGGCGGCAGGACTATGACCCACGTTAGAATGTAAAACCAGTGTCCAGTGTCCACGTGTTGTTCTTTTTATTTTAGTTGTAGTATAAATATGGGAGATAATCATAGCAATTATAATATAAAATAATTGAATCGCTAAAGCGTAATTTGGAAGTCCGGGTCATACCAAATTATGTCTTATAAATTGGAGTGGGGGAGGAACGGAGTACATCTCTGTACATTTTATTTTAAGTAACAATTATTCTATGACAACGGCAGGAGATACTCCCTTCAGGTTGGGGAGTAACGGAGTACTAAATCTATCCCAAATTATAAGGTATTTTAGCTTTTCTAGATACTTTGCTTTTACTATGTATTTAGACATAGTGTATATCTACGTGCATAGCAAATACAACGTATCTAGAAAAGTCAAAACGTCTTATAATTTGGAACGGAGGAGTACATCTCTGTACATTTTATTTTGAGTAACAATTATTATATGACAACGGAAGGAGATACTCCCTTCGGGTTGGTAAAAGAAGTCATTTTAGACAATAACATAGTCTCTAAACCATAACTTTGACTTTATTTTTCTATAAAAATATTTATTTAAAAGTGATATATGTATACTTTTATAAAAGTATATTTCAAGACAAATCTACTCATATGGTTTTCACATTTTTAAACTCAGCAACTTAAAAGTTCTTCATGATTTATATTCCTAATGTTTGACCCAAAACTTGTCCAAATTCTTTTACCAACCTGGAGGGAGTACTCAAAGAAATGGTCACGTTTGTTCTGTGTCAAATAGTAAATATTAAATGTTTTGCAAGTACAAAGTGTAACAGATTATTGTTTGAAGAAATGATAGTTTGGGTCTTGATCCAAGAGCGTGGCACTGAAGTTTGTCGAAGAAATGCATGCTAGGTGACAAACAAATCTAAGCTGCCGCTTATTGTAGTGTTACAAAACGTTAATTGGTTTTGCTTCTCAGTTACTAGTAGAAACCTAGAGCGCCTGTATGATACTTGTTGTTACAATTTGTAAAATTGCTTAATGATACAATATAATACCAACATATAACTAATTAAATGAACAAGGGAAATTGATTGCCAAATATTCAAAACCCCATATATTTGACAACCGTTGTGACAAAATTATAGAAATTACATGTTTTGACCATTACAACCTTGCTTGTACATAGTATTGGGTTCGTGCCGGTGCGTTGGTACGGGAGAAAAAAATTGCGACCGCGATAAAATTAGCAACAAAAACACATGTATTAATATCACCGAACAGAAGTGATATGATCCGCAAGCCCACCCGCACTAAGTTGTATATTAATTGAAGTGAATAAATAATAAGATATGAATGTCTCCAAGATATGATTCAAGCTGATAACAAATAAATTGAATAGTTCAAGCAAACCGTTGCTAGTTGTCTCTATAAAAAAGGAAGAACAACATGATATCCAAAGATCTACCAACTCTATTTTATACCATAGTCTGTGATGGGGCTAAGAGAAGGAGGGAGGACAGAACAACGATGTATGACAGGTGACACAACGGTTGAAAAAAAAAAATTAAAGAACACCCAACACCCTTATAACTTAAGTACATAAAAACAAAACAATTGCCTCGTACGAAGCCCTAAGGTGAAGCCCTAAGGTCAAGTAGCAACCTCCTATTAAGTCCTAATAAGGTCATTGCAAAGATCTTCCGGTCTGAGTGCTTTTTACGACAGAACAGCACCCTAGGTCTAGCCCTGTCAAGCCTCGTGCAATGTATAGTCGAACAGTAACCTCTCGAGAAGCCTTATAATGTGATTCTGAGTTTTTCAAGGCAAAGTCCAAGTGCTTTTTACAACGGAACATATCCTACCTGGGTCTAGTACCTTTGAAGCCCCAACCGATGCATAGTCAAACTACAACTTCCCGTGAAGCCCTAAGGTGATTGCCAAATGCTTTAGGACCGTCGAGTGCTTTTAACAACATAACAACATCCTACGTGTTGTGTTGTAGGGATTGTCGTCTAATCCCTCAATTTAAAATACCAGAATGTATGACCACACAATCAAACCCGGAGCTAGGAGGTTATAAACATGACTACATAGCCATTCCCTACATGGCTGGGGCGCTGGGCCAATCGATAATGAAGGTACCTAAGGCTCTAGCCCCATCAAGCCCACAAGAAATGCATAGTCGAATAGCAATATCTCATGATGAAGCCCTAAGGTGATTCCGAGTTCTTCTAGGTGTAGTGTGAGTGCTTTTTTTCAACAAAAACAACACCCTAAGTACCTAGGAATCTAGCACCGTCACGCCCCGAGCAATGCATAGTTGAACAACCACCTCCAGCAAAGCCCTAAGGCAGGGGCGAGGCCAGGACAAAGTATCGTCGGGGTCGATACAAACATATGATATTTTTTAGATAAAGGAATAAATTTAGCTTTGTTTCTTTTAAGCAAGAGAATCAGACCACTTATCACAACATATAAAAATACCAAAAAAAAAACTCAAACCAAGTTTTAACATAATTTGACCATTTAAAGGAAGAAAAATGCACCATAGCCGTCTCGAGCAATGAGAAGTCTGGATGATGCACTCCTTATTGGCGTCACCATGTTGTAATTGAGTTCATTGACGTAACCAGCGATATTAACTTTTAGCTTGTGAAAATATAGTACTATAAATAATTTCAATAACAAATAGTGTAATAGTATAATATTATGAATAATTATTATATAAATATAAGCTTGTACATTATCAATATAAATATTATTCTCACTACCAAGATTGTTTAGTTCTATTGACTATTTAGATTTAAAAGAATTTCTAGAATTTAAAAGGTGATATAAGCGATTTTGAATTTACCTAATTAAAATATTCTCTAAATTATGTAAACTGCAAGTTGAATCCTTTTAGGCTTCAGCTGTGCTGGTACTGCATGTTTATGAAGGCAAAAAGGCTAAAAAAGGCCGAGACTACTGCGCTTTTCTCTTGCCTTTGGTTTACTAGGTAGCATGCCCGTGCGTTGCTACGGGATAACTAAACTTTTATAATAAAAAAACACGGATCGCACAATAAGATAACAATACTATAAAATTAAATACTAACGTTTTAATCCAAAAAGCAAAGTTCATGAAATTAACATCGTCACGAAGAGCGCGGCGTCGTAGGCTTACCAACTCAATTGTATAGACCTTTCCGTGCATTGCAACAGATCTTTTGTGAGCCTGAGAGTCCTTCGTGCTTACGGAATACATCCCTATCTTCGTGTTGGCCCTTCTCTCCCTCACCTAAATCGTCTAGCGTTTCTAAAAGTAAATAATAAATCCCCTATCTGTTTCGTTAAGGTCGCTACAAAGGTGGAGGAAAAATATGCCATGGAATTCAAAAACTCGCATGTGCATCGCACCAGGAGGCAGGAGTAACGAAAAAATTCAGGACATGTTCAGTAGTCAAACCAAAATCGTAATAATGATAATTCAACTTTGCACGTATGACATTACTATGATAAAATATGATTATGGATGAACTAACATATGATTAGTTGATTAACCGAATGATATCAAGTTACTATTCTATCTATATATATGGAATAGCATCAAGAGTGGATATAGGAACATTGCGTTCCTACTGCTGAAGACACAAGAGGTCGTGCATGCTGAACGGTGACGCTTGAGACGACTGTCCATATCTTGCACAGTTCATAAAAAAACAGCTATAACTAAATTGGGGTAACTCATGAAGTAAGCCGAAAAGTGACAGGGAGTCCTGAGATGCAGGTATGAATGTTCAAACAAGCCCTGCGGAGCAACAATCACAGATCTTTAAATAAACACGCCTTCCCTAGATAGAACTGAAAGCAATATGCAACTTCTTGTATATGAATGCAGTTCAGTCAAAGTAGTGTTACACAAATTATTTATACGGCTTGCAATTCTCGACCGTTCTTCAATAGTGGATCATGTAGCTAACAAGAATTACCACACAAGCATCATGCTCCCTTTACAGGCAAGTCAATGAACACACCCCAGTCTCTTCTGCTTTTAGGAGATGAAGTATGCCTCACTATCCTTCTAAAACTTGTGACTGCAGTTTGAAAAGGTCATCATACCAAGCAGAAGAGTAATATTGTCAGCCAATCAATCGAGAAGTATAAAAACACACCTGAAATGCAAATCTTAACCAAACACTTATCTGTCCCATCTAAAATAGGAAATGTGCAATATAGCAAAAGGGCATTTTTAATCACTTGGCTATCACTTAGACACGGAGGGTTGAAGCATGGTAAAGATGAGCAGAGTCTATGATTTTTCATTATTGCATATCAACGGCAAAAACGGAGGGTTGAAGCATGGTAACAGAACAAGCCTATAACAAAAATTGCTGAAGTTGCATCAGGAAAATTTCTGGATGTCCATATTCATAAGTGAAATTCTTTAACTGCCAAAACTGACAAGATAAAGAAATTCATGAACCTATTGATCACTGGATTTTCAACAAATAACCAAAAGAATTCCCTTTTCATGTGCAAATATTATAATATCTTTTTGCTAGTTTATTATATTAAATGTTGAATCCAAGAATCTGAGGTCAGAGAGGCGTTGAAAAGGATAAAATGAGGTAAGGCGATGGGACCGGATGGTATCCCAATCGAGGTGTGGAGATGTCTCATGGACATAGCTATAGTATGGCTAACCAAGCTGTTCAACCATATTTTTCGATCGAACAAGATGTCTGATGAGTGGAGGAGAAGTATATTGGTACCGATCTACAAGAATAAAGGGGATATTCAAAGTTGTACTAATTACCGGGGAATTAAGTTGATGAGTCATACTATGAAGCTATGGGAGAGAGTTATCGAGCATCGCTTGAGAGCAATAACGCGGGTCTCTATGAACCAATTTGGTTTCATGCCCGGAAGGTCAACCATGGAAGCTATTTTCTTAATAAGACAAGTTATGGAGCGGTATAGGGAGAAGAAAAAGGACCTACACATGGTTTTTATTGACTTGAAGAAGGCTTATGATAAAATACCAAGGAATGTTATGTGGTGAGCTTTGGACAAACATAAAGTCCCAACGAAGTTCGTCGGGCTCATTAAGGACATGTACACCAATGTTGTGACTAGAGTTCGAACAAGTGATGGAGGCACGGATGACTTCCCGATTAGGATAGGACTACATCAAGGGTCAGCTTTGAGCCCTTATTTGTTTGCCTTAGTAATGGATGAGGTCACAAGGGACATACAAGGGGACATCCATTGGTGTATGCTTTTCGCGGACGATGTAGTGCTAGTTGATGAAAGCTGAACATGAGTGAATCAGAAACTGGAGTTATGGCGGGAGACTTTGAAGTCCAAAGGTTTTAGACTCAGTAGAACTAAACTGAGTATATGAGATGTGACTTCGGCACTACTATTCGGAAGGAGGAAGATATTAGTTTGAAAGGTCAAGTAGTGCCTAGGAAGGATACCTTTCGATATTTAGGATCAATGCTACAGAGAGACGGGGATATTGATGAAGATGTTAGCCATAGAATCAAAGCAGGATGGATGAAGTGGCGGCAAGCATCTGGTGTCCTATGTGACAAAAGGGTACCACAGAAGCTAAAAGGCAAGTTTTATAGGACGACGATTAGACCTGCTATGTTGTATGGTGCAGAATGTTGGCCTACCAAAAGACGACATGTTCAACAGATAAGTGTCGCGGAAATGCGTATGTTGCGTTGGATTTGCGGTCATACAAGAAGGGATCGAGTTCGGAACGATGATATACGTGATAGATTAGGGGTAGCACCAATTGAAGAGAAGCTTGTCCAACACCGGTTGAGATGGTTTGGACATGTCCAACGGAGACCTCCAGAGGCACCGGTGCGTAGTGGAATCCTAGGCCAGGATAGTAACGTGAAGAGAGGCAGAGGAAGACCGAAGTTGACTTGGGTAGAGGCAATAAAATGAGACTTGAAAGGATGGAATATACCCAAAGACTTAGCCTTAGATAGGAGTGCTTGGAAGACAGTTATTCACGTGCCTGAACCTTGATTGCTTCTGTTGGGTTTCAACTCTAGCCTACCCCACTTGTTTGGGACTTAAAGGCTTTGTTGTTGTTGTTGTATTATATTAAATGTCTAATTTATAGGAATCTTAATTAATAAAAACACACTCCCTATTTGCTATCTATCTAGAAAAGCCAAAACGTCTTATAACTTGGAATGGAGGACGAAGTATATGAGAAAAATAGAGAGAAAGTAATATTGCAATATATTAAGGGATAAGAAAATTAGAGTTAAATACATTGGTTAGGCTTGCCAAGTTTGATTAGAGAGTGTCATTATCAATCGGTTTTTTTAGAAACACCAAGGGCAACTTACCTCCTAAGCTCCATTTTCTGAATACTGCTCCTTGGAATGTTCTTCACTTCCTGAGGTAGAAATCAAGTAATGAATTCAACAAAAAGTAAAATCAGGGGTCTAGGAGTTTTGTAGCTATGCTATTTTGGTGGTTGCTCTGCAGTGCTTATTTAGTGTAATTTGAATCCCATTTGCATTGTTGGATGTAAGGTTTTCTACACGCTACAACACAAAATAAGTAATATTAGTAGACGTGTCAAGCGATTACTTGTTAGCTTAATCAGTGAAACATGGCTAGGTAAATTCAGTAGCAACACAAGCAAGGGTGAGTCCTTGATTATTTCATCCTGGCATATTATTAATAGAGATGGCGGCAGGGTATACATCAACCATCAATTTCATGCCTTGATAAGTTGTACCCTGGTTGCCACCTCATAAGAATTACTTAGAGCTTTCATCATAGCACACACTTAATCTGTATCTACTTGGCTTACACATGGATGCATGTAGGCAGACCGCCAGATGGTGTACAGTACATGCAAATCTGAAGCAATCTGGCCTATATTGCTTATGTGGTAAAACAGAGGTCACGAGTGCTTACTTCTTTGTGTTTTGCTTTGTGCAGGACATGCAAAGTGAAGCAATCTAGATGGTGTACAGTACATGTAAATGGCCTTTGTCTGACAGATCAGTATATATTTAGAGAACTCCAAATAAGCACACAAACGGATAGCAACTGAACATATTCAGAGACTGTGAATAAGCAGTTAAGCACACATATGGATACTCGTTTTTTCATGTATTTATAACACAGATGGTCTATAATTTAATCATTGATGCAAAGACAAACATGTAGAATCTTATATGATTTATGCTGTGTACTAATTTCATGTAATATCCTTTTCTAAAAAAAAAATCATGTAATATGCAAAACATATCATATTAACTTGTATTATATTGCAAGTGCAAGAAATCTAACCTCATGGGGAGTCCACCATTGGGTTATAAAATGGGTTCACCATTGCAATGGAATCTTTACCCAAAGTGTTACGGCGTAGTATAAAACTGAAAAATCACCGCTCTAGTAAAAAAAATCTGACAAAAAATACACAATTGTCATGACGATCTTCCACATATTCTCCAATCAAGCACGCATGACTCTAAATTCTAATTATTCTATCTCTCCATTGGAACACAAAGTCATACATTTTCACTAATGTGCCAAAATCACAGTCCAGGACATTGGGGAAAAATTCCAAAAGTGCTCACCTTGAAGTACATGAAGGGCAACTTAACAAGTTCCTATAGGATTGGATGCAGGACCCCCTTGTTGATGGCGTCCATCGTCTCATAGCTGCAGCAGCAGTCCTCCACCATCAATGTGTACTTCCTCGCAGCCTGAAACGGATCACACCACAACCTCAGAAGTCAGAACCACGTCAATCAAATCATCCCCTCCCCACCACCACCACCACCAAAAGAAAAACAGGCAGGCAGATCGAAAAACCAACAGAGAATATGACGAGGAGGGGATGCTCGGGAAGCTGCGGTAGTTCACGGCTACGTCGAGGCTTCAGGTGTTCACAAGGATCTGGATCTCAGGTAAGGTGGAGGCTCGTCCTCTCCTATTCTTGCTTGGGCAGGGGCATTCTAGAAAAAAAAATGTAATTACTAATTAGATTGACATCCTCTACTATGCAACAACAAACCATAATATGTTCTCTTAGAGGATACAGATCATTTAAAGAATGTAAGCAACTAAAAGGTCATCTGTAAATATCAGCTTGGATGCTGCTACATAAACTTGACTTCAGAGTGGCACTGTCTCAGTATAGGTAAAATCTCATTTCAAGTTGGTAATCACTAATTTTGTCTCATATGCAGCAGTAGTAAAAGAAATAATTAGAAGCAAACAAAAGTTTCCTTTGGGCTGATAGTGCCATGGTACCTAACAAGTGAAAAGCAATTACAAAAAAAGGCACTGCCACTTCTCTGTAAGACTATAATCGTAATCTACAGATAGAAGCCAGGTAATAAGCTAATCAAATAATTTATGCATCTGAACTTTGAACCAAAGTTTTCTTTGTAAATAATGTATCCAGAAGGCAATCTAAAATTACTTACATATACTAATTGTGTTCATCTACTCTCCTCTGAATACAGCAGAAACTCCAAACCTCTGCTACATACTGTAATTGGATGATTACCAGAAAAACCTAACAAAAGTCACCAATTGTTTACATCACAAGTGACCCCAATATTCTCACATGAATCAAGCACTGAGAAACCTAAAAGGGCGTCCATAAAAAAGAGACATTTTTCTATGTGGTCCGTGCAATGTTGTTGGACCAACTAACAGAAACAGCTCCTGAAATGTGCCTTTGCAGGTTCTGGTGCAGAACTGGAATAACCCATCTTCACTAATCTTTACAAAGCTCCATATACAAGGATCTAGCCAAGTACAAAGAGTTGTGTAAATACTGATACCCCATAGAGTGATGGGGTCAAAGAATGGAAAGCAGTTTCTTGAGTAAGCTGTAAGGATAGACGTAAAAGACAGAGGAATCACCATACAAAATAGTTGGAGACTTGTTAAGCTGATAGTACCTGGTTTTGAACAAGAACATTGTTCTGATTGGCTTTGCCCAGAACCCATGCTGAAGTAGTTCTTATTCTTTCATCTGCATTGCTAAGTTCCCAAATCAACGGAAAAAGGCCTCCAATTTTGTCAAGGTCTGAAAACAAATTGATAAAAACATGTCACCATAAGAATCCTGTACAGAAAAATAAGTACAATTCTTGGTTTGCACAGGCTGATAAACATGATTAGAAATGAACTGCTGATCTTTATGAAACAAGGAAAAGTAGATGTGCGCTATCACATCCATTCCAATGAAACCTGAAAGTTCTCATGTAATCGTTTTTCAGTTACGTCAATAAATACTAAACTACCTCCTTGTGAATTGTGATCAACTTTCGTTTTTCAGTTACGTCAATAAATACTAAACTACCTCCTTGTGATCAACTTTTTATTCGCTAGATTAGTGTCTAGTAGTTTTTACCTGTCTCTTCCATTTTCCAAATTTCCTTTTCAATTCATTTTTCCATATAGCATGTGATTAAACAGATGTGTATCATGGTTGTACTTTTTTTTTGCTTTCACACATTATCAGTGCACTGTAAACAATTCACGAGTTATCTGCTTGGAAATTATGAAGATTGGAACAATGATCGAGGAGGAAGTCATACTAATTTTTTTTACCACTTTAATTATAATAGGATCGGCTCTAGAGCAACCGAGCATCACATCACAGAAATTCAATGCCGATGGATCAAATTGGTAGATTATGCAACAAATGGGAGAGTGGATCGGAGTACCTCCAGGGAGAGGTCGCAGGCATACAACACTGGGTCGCCGGGCATCATCTCGTTGGAGGGGCCTGAAGCACCTCGGCCTCCTGGACGGTGGTGCCTTGGCCTCCTCGACGGCAGCAGGTCGTGTTGCCGCCGTCGCCGGAGGAGGCCACCTGGATCAAGGGGTTATTGGAAGAGGAGAGGTTGCGCGAGGCGGGGCGTGCGCACAGCACCGTGATTTGCCGGGGAGCCGATGGGGCCACCACAGCAGAACCGAGCGGGGTCGAGCAGCGTCGGGCACTGGTTGATCTTGGCCTAGACCTCGTCCACTCCGAGACAATGACGGCGGTAGGACGAACGACCCCTCCTGACCAATCCACTCCCACCGACTCCTCCACCATCGTTGTCACCCGTCCCCGTCGCCATGGCCATCGGCACGGGACGGGATAGGATTGGGGGTCGTCGTCGGCGGGGAGGAGCAGGGAGGCGGCGGATGGGGAATTGGGGACCGAGCCGGGAGGAGCCGAGCGGGGGCTTTCCTTCTGTGCGCGATGCGGGGATGTCGCGCGGACGGGTTTCCTTGTGTGCGGGATTGTTGAGCGGGGGCTTTCTTTTTTTTTTTTTTTTTTTTTTTTTTTTTTTTGACCGGCGGGGTCTTTCCTTGTTTGCGCGACGTGGGATGCTACTAGCGGTGGGGCCAGGGGGCTTTAGCCCCTACCCAGCCTGGGCACGTGGAGTCTTCCTAAACTCTTTCTTAAAATTTTATGTATACATGTATTAGGTAGGAGGGGCTAAGGTTAAGAGAAGATAAAAAAGTCTATATTCTTTTGTTCAGCCCCTCTAAATTTTTTTCTGGCTTCATCACTGACTATGCTAGAGATGTCGTGGGATCGCACTGAGGGCAGACGGACGACATCAAACGGCAGACCTCCGTCTCCGGCTAAAATAGCTTTATGGCTTTACTCGAAAAATCAGATTCACTTGAAAAGCTAAATCAGTTTTCTAAACCATTTAGCAAAATAGCTTCCAAAATAATAAATATCGATAATATCTTTTTTTCTTTCTTTGGGCCTGTTCGGCAGGACTGAAAAATACTGTTTCGGCTGATTGTTGTGAGAGAAAAATACTGTTCTGGCAGGACGTGAACAGTGATTTTGTGAGTGGCGGAACAAGCCAGCCGAACACGCTCTTTATTTGCTCCACACCCGTCGTACACACCACTAAGGATGAAAACGGACGGAATCGAACGGAGAACTCCTCAACCGTTTTCTACTTTTACATTTGAATACGAAAACGAAAACGAAAGCGGACAAACCGAACACGAAAACGAACACGAACTTACGGAATATCGAGAATTTCGAAAACGAAACAATTCGAGCGGAATTATATCGAACATGGTCGGTATACGAAAACTCAATACGGAATACCGACCCATAGACCAAGTGCATACATGATCAAGTTCAAGTGCATATAATAATTAACAAGTGCATATTATAGAAACATGAACTCGAACTGAGTCAGAATAATTTTATTAATCTTTTTAGAATAGATGTAGTATTTTATTTTAAAGATTTATTCAGATTTTTCTTTTGAGTAACAAAGATTTATTCGGCTGATGCAAAAACTATCAAATGATTGACTTTGCAGGTGGGGGTTAAACCGATGAGCTTGATGGGCTATGGCCCAGGTGGGCTTTCGTGTAGATGCTGCCGGTTTCCTGACATTTAGCACCATCTCATGAGGTGAAGAGAGACGAGGCTGAGCGCCGTCTATAAGAGATGGCAGCTGGCCACCAGTAGAAAGAACACAGCTGCGTGGTGAACAACCTGTAATTGGGCTGTATGACCTGTGCAGTTGGCCAAATTCGGTTTAAACCGAATTTTCAATTCGGAATATTTCAAATTAAAAGTAGAAAAGTAGAAAACGGTCGGAAAAATGTCTAAACCGTTTTCTACTTTTACATTTGAAATACGAAACATCTGAAATGCGAAAGCGAAAACGGTAAAGTCGGACAAGAAAATGCGGATTCGATCGGATTAAATATAAAAAAACGATGCGGTTCGGTTCGGGATATTTCCGTTCTGTTTTCATCCTTACACACCACTGCATGTCCGCATCCGCATCTCCAACCTTATCTCCTCACGAACCGCACACCCTCCATCGCCGCTGCCGCCAAGAAGTCCGCCGGCGCCCCTTCCTCCTTGTCCTGCACAGCCACGCCAAGACCACTCGCGCCACTTCCTCCTCTTCCTGCACAGCCACGCCGAGACCCTGGTCGGCGTGCCTCCAGACGGCCGCCCACCCCCCCCGGACAGCCGCGCCCGCATGGCCCGGCCCGGCGGCTCCTTCTCCATGCCTGGTGGCTGCACCGGCGACAACGCCCCCATCTTCCCCCACGCGCGCCGTGCTAACGCTGAGGGGCAAACTCGCCCAGGGCCCACGCATCTGAGGAGGAGCCGAGGGAAGCTAGTTTTTTCGGCTCCATCTTTCTTCTCCACTCTCTCTCAACGCAAATCACGTGACTTCTCCATGGAATCTATTCGCTTAGCACCCGTTTGGCAGGAGGAGTCACGAAACAGCTCCCGAAGCCGGTCCGGGAGCGCTACTAAACAGGTTCCAAATATCGCACAAAAAGTATCCACACTTTGTTATTTTTAGTTGTAAGAGAGGGAGATTCTGCGGCTTGCACAGTCGCATCGCAAGCCTAGCCAGTCGCCACGGTAGGCTGTTGGGTTGCCGCTGCGGTCTATCGGGGTCAGACAGTTTTTTTGTCGGGTCTGTGCTTGCCAAAATTTGTAGAGTACGCGAGGCACGCCGCATACGCGGCCTCCTGCCACGCGACGTGCCTGGTTGTCCGGGTCGCTGTTACCCTTTTACCTGTTGAACTTGTTCATGGACGCGTCGTGTCTGCGCCCGTGCGCCTTCGGCGTCGAGGTGCTGTGGGCTAGGGCATCCGTCAGCATGCCGTTCGTTGGCCTGCTCGGCCTCTCTTGCCTGGGCCCGCTCCAGGCGTTCCTAGTCGTACGCCGCCTGCTCTCCGAGGGTGCGTGCGATCTGGTACTCGTCCTCCTCCCTGCCTCGGTAGCCGCTGCCCCATTTTTCGAGTGGTGCAACATGTTGCACTCTCGTGTAGGGTGATAACTTCCCTTGGACCTAGACTCAAAGTCCGTGTCGTCAGGGGTTGACAATAGGAGGTCATGGATAGATTTCGGGTGTCGTTCCACCATCCCCACGAAGCCGGCGAGGTCGGGTGTTGCCAAGCGGCAACAGCGCCTGGCTAGCTCCTGCTTGAAGAGCGCAGCAGCCTCCCTCATTCTTGAGGGAAGCGGGGTGTAGGCGCCTAGAACTCCAATTCTGGTGGCATGAGCCTGCCCCTCGATAACTAAGCGAAGGTACAGGCCAACAGGTAAAACACATGCTGGCTCTGTTCTAGCTCGGGGTCCGTCCTGAGGTCACTACTATAGAAACTTTAACTGAAACGGGCAAAATGGGTTAACTGAGGCGGTTTTTGCATCCGCCTCGGATCAAAGGTTATGGTTAATCTGACCTTTTTTGAGGCGGTTTACTGTCCGCCTCGGTTAATCAAATTAAAAAAAATAAAAAAGCCCAGAGCCCATACGGGCCCGGATCTGGGCCTAGATCCATCACCGATCGCTGGGGCCACGCCACCGCACCTGCATGCCCACCGCCGTCGCTGTCGATCCGCCATCGGGGAAGCCGGATTCGCCTCCAGGAACCCGCGGCAGGGCCCTCACCGCCGGGATCCACCACGCCGAAGCCGGATCCGCTACTGATGATGATGAAGGGGGGGATCTACTGCTGCTGCTCCGGGCAGGAGAGGAAGGGAGAGGGTCGATTCGCCTCTAGGAAGCCGCTGCCGGCGCTGGAGGAGGGTGGACCCGCTGCCGACGCTGGAGGAGGAAGCCGCCACCACCAGATAAAGGGGAGGGAGGGGAGGGAGCCGTGGATCTGCCGAGCCACGCCCGCTCCGCCGCCGAGCCAGGGTCGCGGGCTCCTCCTCACCGCCGGGGTCACGGGCTCCTCTAGCTGCCAGGGGAGGGGAGGGGGCTCGCCACCGTGAGGGGAGCGTCGCCGTGCACAAGGACGTCTGCCACCCGCCAGTTTGATGACGCGTCGCCGCTGCCCGAGCCCACCGTGCTGGCTCTGTAGTGCCGCCCACGCCCGAGAGAGGCCGCGTTGCCCATGCCTGAGAGGACAAGGAGAGGGAGGGTCCGGCGTGCTCGTGGAGGGAGGGAGGGCGTGGTGGGGAAGAGGAAGGGTCCGGCGCGCTCAGGGATGGAGGGAGGGCGCGGTTGGGGAGGGAGGGAGGGAGGGCGCTCGGGGAGGGAGGGAGGGCGGTCGGGGAGGGAGAGCGCCGCATGCCGAGGGAGAGCGATGCGGTGGGTTGAGGGTGAGGGAGAGAAGTGAGAGAGCTAAAACCCTAAGTCCCTGTATATATACTCAGTGGGTGATATCGGGCTGGTTTGGGCTTTTTCACTAGTAGTGGGCCTCGGCCACTATTAACCGAGGCGGGCCTTATAAGAGGGCCGCCTCCGAAAATAGGGGTATTTCTGAAGGCGGGCCTCTTATAATGCCCGTCTCGGTTAATAGATTTTAGGAACCGTCTCCGTAAATCGATTTTTCGAGGCGTTTTTCTTAACTGCCTCAGTTAATGAAAAATAACCATCTCGGTTAATCCGAGGCATTAATCGAGGCGATTGAAATTGCTGTCCGCCTCCGAGGCTCATTTCCAAACGTCTCGCAAAAGATTTTTTTGTAGTAGTGGGTAGGCGTCGATCCTACATGCGAGCGCATCCTAGTCGACATCTGCAATGTCCACGCAAGCCGACATAAAGCTGGGCGACGAATGTGCGACGGCGCCGCATTCCCGTCGCGAAGGCCTAGCTGTCCCAGGTGGTCTGCTATGGCGTCTAGCTCTTCGGAGCTTAGCGTAGGATCCATCGATGGAATGTGCAGCGGCGCCGCATTCCCATCGCAAAGATGTAGCTGACCCATTCGATCAGCTATGAAATCTAACTCCCCGAAGCGAAGAGCTTGGCTGCGGAGAAGATCGGCAGCAGGCATGCGCCCGCTAATGTCGACGAACTCGAGGCTTCAAAAACGGATGCAGCCACCGAGAGCGAGTCCGATGTAGGTGCTAGGAGCCATCGCTTCCTTCCCAACAACGGGAGTGCATGACTATCCCCTACCTGGCGCGCCATATGTCGGTGTTTTGTCACCCGACCTGTGAATTTGTGTGTGCGTCGCGCTGCTCTAGAAAGACGATGGTAGCATTTAAAAGACACAATGAATTATACAGGTTTCGGCCAGAGCCCTATGTCCAGTCTCATAGAAGAAACAATACTTGTTCCTCGGCTGAATGCTCTGAAGTTTTTACAATGGGGTATGGAAGAAGAGGTAGGAGACGGTGAGGGACTGCCCGAATGGAGTTTTCAGGAGTCCGACCCTTGGAATGGAGGACTGGCTGCTCTTATATAGAATTCGGTGCCGGTACAAAGAAATAGGTTCTCCAGATCGAGGGGTCATGAGCCCAAGAGAGGGAAATATCTAGCTATCTTGGCTTGCTAGTAACGCTATCCTATTCTGGCATCGAGGTACGCTCCGTTGTGGCTGTCATCATGGTCTTGATCCCACGTTGCAACAGGGCATGACATGATGCTACAGTACTGGTCGTAACGACACTGTTGGCACGATGAAGGTTTGCCAGCTATCCTATGTGATGTGAGGTTGTCATGGCCTTCGTCATCGTCTTCGTGGAGGGTGGCATGGCAACGGTGCGGAGTTGGTAGCCACCTCGAGTCGTCAATCTCTCCTATTCGTCGAGGGCCCGGCCAGGCCGGATCCCGTACTGCAGGGTCGTGGCTGCCGGCGGGTTCCCCGGCCTTTGATGACAAGTCTGGGGTCATGTGCCCCATCTGGTAGCGGGTGGGACGTACTTGCTGTCTCGTCGGTCCGTATGTGGACGGTGGTCTTCGTACCTGTCGTCACTGGCCCGAGGTGCTGTCTCGTCGGCAGCATGGCGCAGTGATGGCATCTGCCTCAAGGCGGCTATCCCATCCGACCTGACAGAGCGTGTAAGGCACGCCAGTCCTTGTCTCATTAGACAGCTTTGATGCGGCTCGACCCCTTCCCGTATCTCCCAGGGGTCATGGCGGGGGAGGTCGTACTGCACGCTACGCAGCGCAGTGCGAAGCCAAGAGAAGGTCGTGGCCGCCCTCATGGCTTATTGTCGGGCCCAGCCCTCTGCTCGGCTCTAAACGGACCTCGTCTACTGGGCTTCAATTGGTCTGGGCCGGTAGGATGTTGTTTAGTCTGTGTCATGAGACACCCGGGTATCATAACCCTGACATACAGGCAGTAAGGTGCAGGACTAAAATGATAAGGTGAATGCTTTTTTAAAAGGCACCATAGGTTGTAAGGCAGAAGCCTATATCGCTAAGCTGGTCACTTTTTAGAAGCTACTATTAGAACAGGTGGAAGCAAAAGACACCATGAAGCACAGCCTTACCGCTGCAACTTACGTACAGGCAAACGGCATAGCAACCAATATTAGCTTAGTGGTACTCCAAAAATATAGAGATAATTTTTGTTGGTGCTACAATGGAATCTGGTGAGGTGATCTAGCACTTGTCTATTCATAAATTACAATGAAAACTACCGGTTATTAAAACAAGCTATAAAGGAGGTAAGGGCTCAAGCAATGTCTAACAGGTGAAAGCAAAAGACACCATGGAGCATTGCATTGCTGCTGCGACTCATATTGATAAGAAACCTTGGATTCTTCCAAATTAAGGGCTGGGATTTCATTTGGGTCCCTAGCAGTATGAACACCATATGTGTTATCAGGGAAAGTGACTGCAGAATATTCTCAAAAGTTTTTTTGAGGAAGGAATATTCTCAAAAGTTAGTCCTAGTTTTACCAACTGTAAAAATAAGATCATGAAAAGAGAGGACATAAAAAAATGCCTATGAATAGAAAGAAGCACGCAGGTATGAAACAGGTAAGGGCCCAAGCAATAGCTAGTATGTGAAAGCAAAAGGCTCCATGAAGCACTCTCAATTAGTTTTTGAAAAGTACAAATTGACAAGACTATATGAAAGATAAATGTTATATCTCCTTTCATGGCTAAAATAGTATATCTGAAATGGTTGTGCTCAAATTTCAGATAAGTGTATGAGCACAACCATGGCTAAAATAGTATATCTGAAATTGGAGATAACAAACAGTAGGTTGAATATAAGGTTCTCAACTCAGCCCCACTCTCTGGAGATTAAAGATGTCAATCCAGTTGAAACAGACAGTGAGCAAAACAAACATGCCTACTTCGTTGCGCTTGCATCTGCTGTTGCTGCTGAAGCTGCAGCAGTTGCTGCCCAGGCTGCTGCTGAGGTTGTCCGCCTCACAGCAGTTACCACGCCTGCACCAAAAATGCCTGTTAGTTCAAGGGAAGAACTTGCTGCCACCAAGATTCAGACTGCCTTCAGGGGTTATCTGGTAATTCATCTGCACTTGTAGGTCATTTACTGTTTGCTTCTGTTATCTTGTTGATGTCGTTGCACTAGCCCTATAGTAAGAAAATTCAGATCCTCTGACTGCTGTGGGTCACTGTCTTAAACTTATTAGCACTTGAGACCATGCACGAAACTAACTTTTGGTTAAGATTTTGTAAGACATCTGATTTGGTTGGTAAAGCGTTGCTGTCTATCATCATTGTGTATCTCTATGATCTGTTCGTTTTAGAATACAGCCAAGATTTCACTTTGCTGGTCGTTTTCAAACTTATATTTATCCGATGTTTCCTATCTTTCATGGCACTTAAAGAGATGCTGATGCTAATGTTACAGCTGAAAAAAACAAGTTAAAGTGTGACTAAACATGATCTATTGAGAATACTTCCACTTATCTTGTTGGATTCATTGACCTATTTATTTATATGAATATTTTGTTTATTTTTGGTTCTATGGGATATTAAGTGCTTATTAAATCTGCAAAAACAAATTTCAATTTTAGGCAAGGACAGCATTGCGGGCACTAAGAGGTCTAGTTAGATTGAAGTCACTTGTTGATGGAAATGCTGTCAAGCGCCAAACCGCTCACACCATGCAATGCACACAAACAATGACAAGAGTTCAAACTCAAATCTACTCTAGAAGGGTGAAGTTGGAGGAGGAAAAACAGGCTCTTCAAAGGCAGCTCCAATTGAAACATCAAAGGGAACTTGAGAAAATGAAGGTGAGCACACTGCACACCATTTTGATGCAAGAGTCTAAGCTACATTGATGTCTAGGAAAAATGTGTTTTTCTCTATCCCTATGTTTT
This sequence comes from Miscanthus floridulus, assembly GCF_019320115.1. Lineage (NCBI taxonomy): Eukaryota > Viridiplantae > Streptophyta > Magnoliopsida > Poales > Poaceae > Miscanthus > Miscanthus floridulus. The sequence goes on from NC_089584.1 coordinate 126,072,145, forward strand.
GTACCATAATTTAAAACATAATGTCGCACCCAAGTAGAGTTTTTCTTTGGGTACTAGATGATGCAATTATAGAATAGGACGGTCCTGATATAAGAGATCTCTGACAAAATTTTCTTATCAGATTGATGAGGACTGGGATCACAGCCATCAATCCAAAGAGCAAATTGAGGCCAACCTAATGATGAAACAGGAAGTTGCACTGAGACGAGAAAGAGCACTTGCATATGCATTTTCTCATCAGGCAAGTTGTCTCTTTTGTTTCTGTTGAGTTCGTATATTATTTTTCTTGTTTAGATGTTCCCAACTTCTGTTCTACATTGATTTGTTCTATACATGTAGCTCTGCTTCTCACTCTTTCGTCATTCTTGTTTTGGGGTCTTCTGATGCAGTGGAGGAATTCTGGTCGAACTATAACCCCTACTTTCACGGAACCTGGGAACCCTAACTAGGGCTGGAGCTGGATGGAACGCTGGATGACAGCAAGACCTTGGGACTTGGGAGAGCCGATTGGTGCCATCAGACAAGGATCCTAAAGACCGTGCTCTGACAAAGAATCCAAGCACCAGTATTGTTCGATCATCTGTACCCCGTGCCATCTCAATCCAGAGACCAGCAACACCAAACAAGTCGAGCCGCCCACCAAGCCGACAATCACCTTCAACTCCGCCATCAAAGGCCCCATCAACCTCAGGAAAGACCAGGCCAGCAAGTCCAAGTGGCAATTATAGACCTGAGGAGCATCACAAGCATACGCTCTGAGCGCCCAAGGAGGCAGAGCACAAGTGGAGGCTCGGTCCGGGATGATGCAAGCCTGACGAGCACTCCACCTCTCCCCAGTTACATGCAGTCGACAGAGTCTGCAAGGGCGAAGTCCCGGTCTGAGAAGCTTGAGGTTCCTGAGAGAGCACCTCTGGTCCACTCCGTTGTTAAGAAGCGCCTGTCGTTCCCCGTCGTCGATAAACCAAGTGTTGTGCCGACAGATAAGCCGAAGGAAAGAGTGAGACGCCATTCAGACCCTCCGAAGGTCGATCCTGCAACGCTGAAGGATGTCCCTGCTGCCTGATCAGGCCGTATGATTGTTAGGTTTTGTGCTCTTTTAACTCCGTGATGTATTATCTGAGTTAGGTTGTCTTACTCGTGTCATGTATGATCTGTCTGGGTTGATTTGAGATAATTCTAACTGTGTTTACAGACAATGCGTGATACTAAATGTATGTGTGGTTGGTTTTCAATGTACGGATATGATAGTGTTTGATTTGACTTTGTTAAGGTGCGAATACTACAGCACATCTGTCAAGTTCCTAAGAGCCGTTATCGTTGCCATATCTCAAGGGTCTTTAATTTTTTTTTTTTCAAAAATATGCTATGCGCACGGATAGCAATCGAGGCTCTTCACCAGTTTGGCAAGACGGCAAGGGAGATTTTTTTTTTAAAAAAAGCCCCAAAAAAACTAAACAATGAAAAGATAAGAAAACAAAAAGGAAAGAAAAATAAAAAGCAAGGAAAGATAACAAAAAATAAAATAAATAGAAAAAGCAAATAAAAATTAATAGAGTAAATTAAATATAGTAAAAGAATAAAGAAAATAAAAAGAATGACAAAAGTACAAAAAATAAAAGAAAATAAAAATAAATGAATGAAAGAAAAGAAAAAAAGAAAAGGAAAACGGAAAATTAAAAAATGAAAATAGAAAATGGAAACAAAAAGAATAATAAATAACCAAAAAAATAAAAAAGAAAGGAAAGAAGAAAAAGAAATAGAAGAAAAGAAACAAAGAATAAAAAAGGAATAAAAGATGGAAAGAAAGAAAACGAAAAAGATATAGTAGAATGGAATGAAAAAGGAAAAGAAAAAAAGAAATTGAAAAAGAAAAAGAAAGTAACGGAGCGAATCAGCGTCGGCATCAAATACGCGCGCTCTACCTGGGCTAGCGCTGTGTCGTCACCAGCTGCTGTGGGCCGAAATCGCGAGCGCGGAGAGGGGGTCGGCACGCGGCTTTGGTCCGACTGGTCGGCAGTGCCTGTTTCCGTCTTCGGTTGGGCTGGGAATAACCGGAAGCAAAAAAAAAAAAAAAAAAATCCACGTTATCTCAACTTTCATGAAAGTCCGCTGTTCTTCATGCACTTCAAACCGAGCGAAACATCTCTCTCAACTTTTAAAACCGTTCCCTGTTATAAGCAGATTTAGACGTGGTTTTGTCTTCTTCTTTTTTATTTATTTTAGCTGAATCTTTAAAAAATCATAGTAAATCATAAAATAAAAAAATTAATTTGGTTGAACTATACATGAGTAGATCTACACAGTGAACATATAATATGGTATGCCTTAGTACAAAGTATTTGCTGTGGCTTTAGATCTATACTTTTATATAATTAGTTAAAATAATTCATAGCTGCGTTTTTCTATGGTTTAATTGTGATAAAATTTTTATGGTGGTCTAACTATTGTATGATTGAACTGTAGTAAATATTCCATACTCATTAGATTATGTACAACTTAGTTATAGATTTATTTATATTTAACAAGCATAAACATAAATAAAATTTATAACTAAGTTATGCATGATCCACGTAACCTTGCTCGGCAGTCCACCAAGGGGTAGCCCGAGGTGGTAGATTTATCGTAGAGGTGAGCGAGATCAGGAGCGAGATGGTAACAGAGACACAAGACACAACATTTATACAGGTTCAGGCCGTCAGCGTGACATAAAACCCTACGTCATGTGTTCTGTTTATTTTGTATTGATTGAATATGAGATTGAGATGTAGATGTCGACTAGGGGACCCCTGTCCCTCCTTATATATTCTAGAGGGGTATGGTTACAAGGAGAATATCCTATTTGGTATAATACAATATCTTCTTGTAGCCTTGCGGGGCACGCCGACCTGTGCCGTGCACCGCACGCCGTGATTTTGTGGGTACCGAGGGTCAGACCTCCACAGCTAGTCCCCGAGCGTCTTGGATCCGCATGGTGACGCCGTCTTGATCAAGTCCGAGCTGTTTGTCGCAAAGCCGACCTCTTTAAGTTAACGAACCGATCGGTGAATGTGAAAGCCGACCAGCTGGACTAGTGACTTTGAGCGGTGAAGGCGCCTGCCGAGCTGTCCAAACACCCAGACGAGCTGTGAAGATGCATGCCGAGCTGTTTGACTATCCGACAGACTTCGAAATTGATCCAAGTAAGGTTCATCAGTAGAATGTAAGGGGCTTAAGATAAAAATTTGAGAAATCTTCATCGATGAAGTGTAGCCACTTAGACTCCTTAGTCAATAAGGAGTGTAAGTCAGAAGAGAAGCACTACATTCACCGCCAGGTGAAGTGTAGCCACTTAGTCCCCGAGCCTGCTAGAAGATGAAGAATAAATCTTGTAGCAGGGTCAAAGAAAAGCCTTGAAAGCTTACCAACGTCATCTGCCATGTGCGTATCAAGATCCTCGATGTGCTGCCCAAGATCAGCACCCTCATCCAAACAGCATGGAGAACCTTAACAGCACACCGATGAGACGTAGCAAGATCCACGAAGAACCCGAATGCTAAGGAGTCACAGCGAACTGGTGAGTCCCCAGCATAGCTGATGAAGCGACGAACAATCCGAACGTCAAGGAATCCCCAGCTTAGCTAGAGAGCCCCCAATGTAGCTGACGACGAAGCGATGAATAATCCGACCACCGGGGAGTCCCCAGCGTAGTTGATGAGCTCCCAGCGTGACGACAAAGCGAGGAACAATCCTGACGCTAGGGAGTCCCCAGCGTAGCTGGCGAGCTCCTAGCATGACGATGAAGCGATGAACACTCCGGACGTCAGGGAGTCCCTAGCGTAGCTGGCCAGCATGACGATGAAGTGATGAACACTTTGGACACCGGGGAGTCCCCAGCGTAGTTGTTGGTTGACGGTGAAATCCGTCTGTCGGGTGGTGCACCCACCCGATCGACGATCCTCTTGTCCCTCCTGACTGATCCACTCCCCAAGCGTAAAAGATGAGTTCGGCAACCGATTCAGGCCCCTGTAATAAAAATATGGAGAACGGGTAGTACATAATATAAAAATAAAATATATGAGCTCGGCGATGGAGACAACATATCGGAGTAAATAAACATTGTGTTTATTTGGAGTTTGTTCATATTTTAAATATAAAAACTTTTCTTGCAGTTGGTTCGTCATCGCGTCACCAGCCTCGACTAGCCCAAACTCTATAGCGCGAAGTGGCCGACACCCGTGTACTCGTAAGAGAGAGAGCGTCGCCAAGGAGCTGCTGCTGACTGTCCATAACGCAGAGCGTGGCTCGTGCACATGTAGGAGCGAAGTCGAGGATATGGCCGCTTCTAGGTAACACGGATGAGAATGTGACTGATCGGCGAGTTGCATGGCGAAATTGTATGTCATCTTTTAGATGGTATACATGAGAAATAATCAGAGGGCTTGGAAGGTGGAACCGTCAGAGCCCAAACTTGGGTTGACGTTTTACGTGTTAATCACAATGCCAGAACAGCCCTGGCCGTGGCTTTTACATAGGGGTGCATGCATCGAACTATCTGGAGAGCCGGTGGTGAAGATTTGTTCTGTTACAACAAACTCCTAAACTCTATCTCCACCACCGTGAACAAGTCCAGGTTAGTTGCGCATGCAAAGGAGATTACGACATGCAAAGGAGATTACGACAACTGAACATTCTAGACCATATTCACTAACATCCTCCCTCAATCACAACTGCGATAGGTTGAGATTGCATTTGAATTGTTCAAGAGACCGAACAGGCAGTGGTTTGGTAAAGCCATCTACAACTTGATCACCTGAAGAGACAAAATCTATATCAAGAAGTTTTCTTGTGACTCGTTCTCTCACAAAATGATAGTCCACTTCAATGTGTTTGGTCCTTGCATGAAACACTGGATTAGCTGATAAATATATAGCACCAACATTATCACACCAGAGTTTTGCTGCTCTTGGGCAGTCAACCTTGAGTTCATACAATAAAACCTAAATCCACATAACTTCTGCTGTAGCATTGGCAATTGCTTTATACTCAGACTCTATACTAGACCTTGAGACAGTGGGTTGCTTCCTTGCACTCCATGATACTAGATTTGATCCCAAGAAAACTGCAAACCCACCTGTGGAACGCCTGTCATCTATATTTCCAGCCCAGTCAGCATCTGAAAATGCACTTACTAATGTTGATCTGGACTTATGTATACTCAGACCTAATCGAGTGCATTGCTTGATATACCTCAGGATTCTCTTCACTGCTTCCTAGTGAACAATGGTGGGAGAATGTAGAAACTGACAGACTTTATTCACAGCAAATGCTATGTCAGGTCTAGTAAGAGTAAGATACTGTAAAGCACCTACCACACTTCTATAGTTTGTTGCATCTTTTGGACCTAGGGGAGTACCCTCATATAATGATAATTTTTCACTTGATGACATAGGTGTAGCTACTGATTTACATTCAGCCATATTTACTCTTTTAAGCAAGTCCGTAGCATATTTTTCTTGAGTTAAGATAATACCATCATGTACCTTGTTTACCTCAATGCCTAGAAAATAATGAAGTTCCCCTAAATCCTTAAGTGCAAACTCCTCCTTCAGATCTTGCAACAAGGCAGCGGTGGCCTTCTCTGTAGAACTAGCCACAATAATATCATCCACATATACTAGAATAAATATGGTAACATCACCTTTGCTATAAAAGAACAGTGAGGTGTCTGCCTTAGATGCCTGAAATCCTAGCTTGATCAGCTTTGCACTAAGGCGAGAGTACCAAGCACGAGGGGCCTGCTTAAGTCCATAAAGGGCCTTGTCCAACCTACAAACATATTGTGGTTTGGTCTTGTCCTCAAAACCTGGAGGCTGCTGCATATAGACTTCTTCATCAAGATAACCATGTAAGAAGGCATTTTGTACATCAAGCTGCCTCAAACTCCAGCCACGAGAAACAGCAAGAGACAAGACAATCCTTATTGTTACTGCTTTTACCACAGGACTAAATGTATCTTCATAATCAATACCATATTGTTGTTTAAAGCCTTTTGCTACCAGTCTCGCCTTGTATCTATCTAGACTGCCATCTGCCTTTCTTTTAATTTTGTAAACCCACTTACATCCAATTATGTTCATACCTTTTTGTGGAGGAACCAAATGCCAAGTTTTATTTTTCATGAGAGCATCATATTCTACTTGCATGGCTTGTTTCCAATTATGACTGGCCAGCGCATCATCTAAGTTGTTTGGCTCACCAGAACTGGAGAAAAGTCCATACCTGACAGTTCCATCAGTGTAAATTTTAGGACGGCGAACGCCATGTTGCAATCTTGTTCTTGGCATAGGCGTAGGATGTTCAGAAGTGGTGCCTTCAGTGCCTCCAAGATGCGTAGGAGATCCCAAACCTGGATGTGGCGTAGGTACGGCAGCGGCGGCAGGAACCGTGTCCCCCACTATCGCAGCAGGGCGCCCTAGGTGCGAGCGCGTTTCGATGCCGGGTTGGAGCGCGCCGGATCCCGGCTGCGTATCAGCCTCCTGTTGAGTGCTGGCTGCCCCATCCGCGTGCTCCACACCTGCCAAGTAATCATTGTTTGCTGCATACATGGGCTCTCCTGATCCATTTCCTGAACCATTTTCAACCAAAATTTCTTCCTGCTGCACACATGGCTCAACATTGTGGTTAGATGAGTCATTAGTATTTGGGTTAGCCACTGATTCACCCCTAAAGAAAGTACTAGGGACCCAAACTTTTGGAGGAAGCTATATTACATCAGCACGCAACCGAGCACCAGCGTTAGGATTAAGATTGGAGAATGGATATACCGTCTCATCAAAGATCACATCTTGGGAAATATAGACGCGTCCTGAAGCTACATCTAGGCACTTAAACCCTTTGTGATGTGTGCTGAATCCAAGGTAAACACATTGCTTGGATCAGAATTGGAGTTTGCTATTATTATAGGGTCTTAGGTGAGGCCAACATGCACACCCAAACGTGCGCATTGATGCATAATTAGGTTTCTCGTTAAATAGACGCTCAAGGGGAGTGCTGAATTGAATGACACAGCTAGGTATACGATTGATAAGATGAACAGCAGCAACAAACGCCTCATCCCAATATTTCAAAGGCATGGATGCATGTGCAAGAAGTGAGAGACCAACTTCAACTATGTGTCGATGTTTTCGTTCCGCATCACCATTTTGTTGGTGTGTATGTGGACAGGAGACGTGATGAACACTGCCAATTTTAGTGAAGAACGAACTAAGCCTCTCATATTCTCCTCCCCAGTCACTTTGGACAGTGAGGATGCTTCTATTAAATTGTCATTCTACCATAGCCTGAAAATCTTGAAATTTACGCAACACTTTAGACTTGTGCTTGACAAGATAGACCTAAGTAAACTTACTAAAATCATCAATAAAACTTACATAGTAGCAATATCTCCCTACAGATTCAACAGCTGGACCCCAGACATCGGAGAAAATAAGTTCTAAAGGAAATTTGGATTTGCTGTTGGATCTGGAGTAGGGAAGTTGATGACTCTTTGCCTGCTGACAGGCATCACAAACTGAAGTGCTAGATGCCTCACCTAAACAAGGGAGTTTATTTCTACTGATAACTTGCTTGACTATAACTGACGAAGGATGACCCAAACGATTATGCCACCGATCAAAGGAAACTCTGGTAGCTACATGGACTTCTTTATTGGATGATGTGGGAAAGGGGTAAAGGCCATTGTGACACTTCCCTTCAAGAATGACCTTCTTCGTGTCCTGATCCTTTACCAAAAAATAGTTTGGGTGAAACTCAAGAAAAGCATTATTATCAGTAGCAAGACGATGAACTGATATCAAATTTTTGTCTGCTTCTGGAACATAAAGAATATTTCGTAGATGAATATCACAATTACTAGGGGTGTGAACAGTAGCATGCCCAATATGACTAATGCTCATACCTGAACCACTTGCCGTGTGGATTTGATCTGTACCGTAGTACTTGTCGCGGATGTGCAGCTTCTCAAGCTCCCCGGTGACATAATCAGAAGCGCCCGTGTCTATGTACCACGGAGAGTCAGCGCCTGATCTATGATTGGCAGCAGCAACTAGGCGTTTATTGGGGATGAAGTCTTCCTCAAACTAATGCCAACATTCTGCAGTAGTGTGGTTCAGTTTGAAGCACACTTGGCAGAGCGGCTTGTCATTGTTGTAGTTGTATGAGCCGTGCTGATTGTAGCCGCCGCTGTTCCCACGGTTGTAGCCACCACCACGGCCACCGTTGCCGCCTTGATGGCTGTTCTGGTTGAAGCCCGAGCTGCCATCTCCTCTGGCTTGCCCACGGCTGCGCCCTCGACTTGAAGAGCGACCACATGAGCCGCCACGCCCACGGCCCGAGTAATTTACTGAGCCGCCGTGGTTCTGCCGTCCACCATGGATGAGTTTGAGATGGGTCTCGAATGCAAGGAGCTGCGAGAATAGATCATCAAGTGATAACGGCTCAACCCTAGTTAATAGGGAAGAGACGAACGGGGTGAAATCTTCATCTAGCCCGGCGAGGATGTACTCAACGATCTCGTCGTCTTTGAGTGGCTGTCCTGCAGCAGCCATCTCATCGCCGAGGTTCTTCATCATGGTGAAGTACTCTGTGGCAGTCATGCTGCCTTTCTTGGTGGATGAGAGCGCCATGCGCACGTTCACAGCCCTCGCCCGGGATTGCGACGCAAAAATCCCTTCGATGATCCTCCAGGCCTCGCTTGCTGTTTCGCTGGCGTTGACCTGGGATAGGATGGCAGGAGAGAGGTTCGACAAAATGAAACTAAGCACCTGTTGGTCTTGGGCGTCCCATCGCGCGAACTCAAGATTGGGCCTCTTCTCCTCTTTGCCATCTTCCTTGATGATAATTTGTTGAGCAGGAGCCTTGGCGTCGCCCGTGAGGAACCCCCGAAGCTGTGCACCCCTCACAACAGTGCGCACTTGGGCTTTCCATGATGCATAGTTTGTCATCGTCAGCTTCTCTGACACGACATGCCCTCCAAGAGGATTCTTGTCATTTGTCAAGGAGGAGCTTGCCATGGCGGAGCTTGCCATGGCGGAGCTTGAAGACGGCGATCTTGTAGATTCAATCTACTGTTTTGTGGCTCTGATTACCATGAGAAATAATCAGAGGGCTTGGAAGGTGGAACCGTCAGAGCCCAAACTTGGGTTGATGTTTTACGTGTTAATCACAATGCCAGAACAGCCCTGGCCATGGCTTTTACATAGGGGTGCATGCATCGAACTATCTGGAGAGCCAGTGGTGAAGATTTGTTCTGTTACAACAAACTCCTAAACTCTATCTCCACCACCGTGAACAAGTCCAGGTTAGTTGCGCATGCAAAGGAGATTACAACAACTGAACATTCTAGACCATATTCACTAACAATACGTGTAGGAAAAAATCTTTTGGAGATAATAATGGAGAAAACGGCATGGAGAAATTTCATAGAGATATACGAAGTTTAGAGAATATTTAGAAAAATATTAAAGCGTGACTTAGCTTGATTGACGACCGAGTGGAGTAGTCGGTGTGTCGCGGTGTCTAAGAAGATAGCTCGGACGAGTGCGGGAAGTCATAGTTGACCGGCCGCATCCAACTGTGTAGATGAGGCACAGTTGTCGACGTCGATCTCGTTGATTGTGAAGGCGAACGTGAGTAGTCCCTAGGGCGAAGCGCATGGCCTCGACGCCCGCTGGTGTAGACTTGGATAAAGACGGCTTACATGTAGGAGCCATATTCTTTGTTTGCTTCTCGTCCAGGTGTTTGGGCATTTGGGGGTGTAGCATGTCGTGCATGCATGCCCCAGTATATACTAGCTGCACCTTGATTATTGCATGGCTTGTAGATCGGACGTGGTATGGCTCGGACGGAGCCCTCTTGTAGTCGCTGGGTTGTAGTTAGTGGCGGAGGACGAAAACAATTTAAGGTAGGGCGAAGTAATATCTCTCAAAATGGTTCATTAGACATTGTGATAGCGAAGCACAAAGTACAAGCATTTAGGATATAAAGAACTATAGAAAATACAAGTAAAGTCAACTAACCATGTGACGATGAAGCTTCAGTCACGCCTAGGCAGCCTAGGCAATTGCATTTGCCTATCTTTCTTGTTTTGAAATGTATTCTTGATCTTCTCAAGATCAATTCCTTTGAATATTTCTCGCTCAATGTAGCACACCATTAAGTAATTGAGCCAATCATCAGACATCTTGTTGCGCAATTCTGTTTTGATAATCTTCATAGCTGAAAAGACCCTTTCAACTGATGCTATCGCTACCGGTAGTATCAATGCCAACTCAATTAGACGATAAACTAATGGGAAAACAGTATGTCTATCAAGTTCAACCATTTTTGTAGCTAGACTTGCCAGATCATGACAATCTCTAAACTCCTCAATTCTTCTCACATGAATAATAAATAACTCATGTTGATCTTTTATACCCTTCTTTTCGAAATAGGAGAAATCATCAGAATATATCTCAGTAAGCCGAGCAAGCTTGTGCACATCAAATTTAGAGAATGAATCTCTCGAGTTAAGACAAGAAAAGCAAACAAGCAACTCTAAAGATACCTCATTAAACCGATGATCAAACTCTGTGGTAATAGCATCTATAGCAGCATAGAAGATATCAACACAAAAATAATGGTCTTGAGTGATGTTGTTCTTGCCCCCTTTTCTTGATCTTCCAAATCTTGTTACTGCTTCATTCATATTTGGTATTGGGATATCATTTTCACTGCAAAATTTTGTGGCTTCCTGTAATAGTGGCTCCCAACCATCATTCCTCAAATTCATCAAACGTGTTTTCACATCAATAACCAAAGACATGGCTTGAACAATATTTTGATCCTTCCTTTGCAAGATAAGAGAGAGCTCATTTGTGATGCGCAAGATTTGCAACATCATCTTCATGATGAACACAAAGCTAAAAGACTCCATGATTTCCACTAAACCTCCTGCCCTACTTGGATTATGCTCATCTTGATACACAATTTGTAGAACTTCAATTACTGAATCCCACATTGATTCAATACGAAGTAATGTCTTGTAATGAGAACCCCATCTTGTATCTCCGGGTCTAGCCAAGGATGTTGCTTGATGTTTCCCTCTTCCTGTGGAAATCTCTCCACTGCTCAACTTGCCTAAAAGAATCCTGCACTGCTTATCTAGCAGTAAATCCTTCCTCTTGCAAGATGAAGTAGTGGTGTTCACAATCAAGGCCACATAATCAAAGAAATCCTCCATAGATGAACAACATCTTGAGATGGAAACAACTACCAACTGCAATTGATGAGCAAAGCAATGGACATAGAAAGCATATGGGTTCTCATCACGAATAAGCTTTTGAAGGCCATTAAATTCTCCTCTCATATTAGAAGCACCATCATACCCTTGCCCTTGTAGATTTGCAATGTGTAACCCATGCTCACCAAGTACTTCAACAACTGCTGTCTTCAGTGCTTCTGAGGTTGTCTCCTTAACATGCTTAATACCTAAAAATCTTTCAATCACTTTTCCTTTCTTGTTCACAAACCTACAACATAGATATTATAATCTGATTAGCTAATTTTAACATTAACAATTATATAATCAATTACAATAACAATTAACATTATATAATCAATTACTTATCTCACAACCACATCCATTTGTTCTTTGACAGATATATCACGCGATTCGTCTATAAGAATGGAGAAAAGACAACCCGCCATCTCTTCCTTTATTGCTTTGGTGACCTCAATTGCACAATACTCTGCAAGTTCTTTTTGAATTGTTGGGGAAGTCATCTTAGCATGTTTGGGACATGTCTCATCAAATGCAAGCCTCACTTGTTCATTCCTTTCTTTATACCAATCAAGAAACTCCAGAAAATTCCCCTTATTCAAAGAAGCAAGGGCCTCATCGTGTCCACGGAATGGTTCACCTTGCAATGTGAGCAAACTCACAATACCCAATGATGTATCCAACCGAGTTTCATATTTGATTAGTGCATCTTTTGTATGTTTGTCAACCTTATGTTTCACACTTGTTCTTTGATTTTTGAAATCTTCATATGCTGTCCTACACTGATTGTGGATTTTTCCATCATGTTTTGGAAGCACCAAATATGCATTCTTCCAATTGTTAAACCCCAATGTTGTAAAGACATCATATCCAAATTTGTCATCGATTCGATCACGCTTGAAAAGATAACAATGAAAACAATAGGCCCTATCCTTCTCCACACTGTATTCAAGCCAAGGATGTTGCTTGAACCAACTTTTCTGAAAGCATCTTTTCTTATTTGTTTTAGGGAAATTATAACCAATTGGTTGAGTCGGACCCTTATCTATGAAAGCCCTTCTAACTTCGGATCTAATGTTGATAGAAAATTGATCAATCGGTATACGAAGCCCCGGATCAGTGATAACGTGATCCGGATTGAACTGAGTTATAATACCTTCCCCATCAGTTTCAATCTCCTCTTCATCTTGTAATCCTACCATTTCATTTTCCATCTCCTCTTCAACTGCAGCAATAGCTTGTTCATACTCATCTGAGTCATAGTCAAAGTCATCTTCCATATTAATATTTTATAATTCCCTGTGTTTCAAAATCAACCAAAGCAAATTAATTTGAAAACCAAATGATTGAATAATAACAATGGGAAAACAAAAAAAGTATCAGAGAGTTGGATGACTTACTGCGTATGTGCTGAGATGCGACCTGCGTCCTGCGACTGTGAACTATCAGTGCGACAGTGCCGAAGGTTTCGTCTCAACGTCGGTGATCGCCGGCTTGCTGTTGCTGCCCGCACCGCATCCGAGACCGAGAAGTGAAGTCACGAACTGTCGTCTGCCGAACTGGCGAGCCACGATAGGAATTTGGAGCGATCGGTGGTGGAAGGCAAAGCTGCAAAGGGGTCGTCCTTACGTAGTTACGCTAGAAAATGAAAGGGCTAGCTAATGTGCTTGCGCGGCCCACAAGCACAAGCCCACAAGGCAAGCGTCAAGGCCCAAAAGGCAAAGGCCAACTAATGAAGTGAACGGTTCAGACATTCAGTCATCTTTCTCGTGCGGACATTCAGAGTTTGTTAGCAGCCAGCGGACCTTCAACCTGGAATCCATGGCGGCCGGATCAACTTGGGGTGGGTATCCGCGTGGAGCCAAGGTAGGGCGAGCGCCCTACCTTGCCCTACCGAGCCCTCCGCCCCTGGTTGTAGTTGCGGAGCTGTGTCGTGTTGCCGCCGATCAGGTTGATGAAGAACAGGTTGATGAAGAAATCCGTTGTGGTCAAATGGTTTGATCTCGAGTTGGAGACCTAGAGTTGGAGCAACAAATCTATACGAGTGTGTGTGCGGCTCATGCACATACATGGATACATGTACGAATCCTATGTGAATCCACGTAGTCTATAGCAGATGCGCTTGTTGATAGGTTTGCTGGAGCAGGAGTCCCATGCATGTGCGGCTCATAAGCCTGGAGGTCGGTGGCTCCACTTGAGTTGTCTTGACCTGATCGATCAGGTGATGCAGAGCTCAGGGGCGGAGGGCTCGGTAGGGCAAGGTAGGGCGCTCGCCCTACCTTGGCTCCACGTGGATACCCACCCCAAGTTGATCCAGCCGCCATGGATTCCAGGTTGAAGGTCCGCTGGCTGCTAACAAACTCTGAATGTCCGCACGAGGAAGATGACTGAACGTCTAAACCGTTCACTTCATTAGTTCGCCTTTGCCTTTTGGGCCTTGACGCTTGCCTTGTGGGCTTGTGCTTGTGGGCCGCGCAAGCACATTAGCTAGCCCTTTCATTTTCTAGCGTAACTGCGTAAGGACGACCCCTTTGCGGCTTTGCCTTCCGCCGCCGGCCGCTCCAAATTCCTATCGCGGCTCGCCAGTTCGGTAGACGGTAGTTCATGACTTCGCTTCTCGATCTCGAATGCGGTGCGGGCAGCAACAGCAAGCCGGCGATCACCGACGTTGAGACGAAGCCTTTGGCACTGTCGCACTAACAGTTCACAGTCGCAGGACGCAGGCCGCATCTCAGCACATACGCAGTAAGTCATCCAACTCTCTGATACTTTTTTTGTTTTCCCATTGTTATTATTCAATCATTTGGTTTTCAAATTAATTTGCTTTGGTTGATTTTGAAACACAGGGAATTATAAAATATTAATATGGAAGATGACTTTGACTGTGACTCAGATGAGTATGAACAAGCTGTTGCTGCAGTTGAAGAGGAGATGGAAAATGAAATGGCAGGATTACAAGATGAAGAGGAGATTGAAACTGATGGGAAAGGTATTATAACTCAGTTCAATCCGGATCATGTTATCACTGATCCGGGGCTTCGTATACCGATTGATCAATTTTCTATCAACATTAGATCCGAAGTTAGAAGGGCTTTCATAGATAAGGGTCTGACTCAACCAATTGGGTATAATTTCCCTAAAACAAATAAGAAAAGATGCTTTCAGAAAAGTTGGTTCAAGCAACATCCTTGGCTTGAATACAGTGTGGAGAAGGATAGGGCCTATTGTTTTCATTGTTATCTTTTCAAGCATGATCGAATCGATGACAAATTTGGATATGATGTCTTTACAACATTGGGGTTTAACAATTGGAAGAATGCATATTTGGCGCTTCCAAAACATGATGGAAAAATCCACAATCAGTGTAGGATAGCATATGAAGATTTCAAAAATCAAAGAACAAGTGTGAAACATAAGGTTGACAAACATACAAAAGATGCACTAATCAAATATGAAACTCGGTTGGATACATCATTGGGTATTGTGAGTTTGCTCACATTGCAAGGTGAACCATTCCGTGGACACGATGAGTCCCTTGCTTCTTTGAATAAGGGGAATTTTCTAGAGTTTCCTGATTGGTATAAAGAAAGGAATGAACAAGTGAGGCTTGCATTTGATGAGACATGTCCCAAAAATGCCAAGATGACTTCCCCAACAATTCAAAAAGAACTTGCAGGGTGTTGTGCAATTGAGGTCACCAAAGCAATAAAGGAAGAGATGGCGGGTTGTCTTTTCTCCATTCTTATAGACGAATCACGTGATATATCTGTCAAAGAACAAATGGCTGTGGTTGTGAGGTAAGTAATTGATTATATAATGTTAATTGTTATTGTAATTGATTATATAATTGTTAATGTTAAAATTAGCTAATCAGATTATAATATCTATGTTGTAGGTTTGTGAACAAGAAAGGAAAAGTGATTGAAAGATTTTTAGGTATTAAGCATGTTAAGGAGACAACCTCAGAAGCACTGAAGACAGCAGTTGTTGAAGTACTTGGTGAGCATGGGTTACACATTGCAAATCTACGAGGGCAAGGGTATGATGGTGCTTCTAATATGAGAGGAGAATTTAATGGCCTTCAGAAGCTTATTCGTGATGAGAACCCATATGCTTTCTATGTCCATTGCTTTGCTCATCAATTGTAGTTGGTAGTTGTTTCCATCTCAAGATGTTGTTCATCTATGGAGGATTTCTTTGATTATGTGGCCTTGATTGTGAACACCACTACTTCATCTTGCAAGAGGAAAGATTTACTGTTAGATAAGCAGCGTAGGATTCTTTTAGGCAAGTTGAGCAGTGGAGAGATTTCCACAGGAAGAGGGAAACATCAAGCAACATCCTTGGCTAGACCCAGAGATACAAGATGGGGTTCTCATTACAAGACATTACTTTGTATTGAATCAATGTGGGATTCAGTAATTGAAGTTCTACAAATTGTGTATCAAGATGAGCGTAATCCAAGTAGGGTAGGAGGTTTAGTGGAAATCATGGAGTCTTTTAGATTTGTGTTCATCATGAAGATGATGTTGCAAATCTTGCGCATCACAAATGTGCTCTCTCTTATCTTGCAAAGGAAGGATCAAAATATTGTTCAAGCCATGTCTTTGGTTATTGATGTGAAAACACGTTTGATGAATTTGAGGAATGATGGTTGGGAGCCACTATTACAGGAAGCCACAAAATTTTGTAGTGAAAATGATATCCCAATACCAAATATGAATGAAGCAGTACCAAGATTTGGAAGATCAAGAAAAGGGGGCAAGAACAACATCACTCAAGACCATTATTTTTGTGTTGATATCTTCTATGCTGCTATAGATGCTATTACTACAGAGTTTGATCATCGGTTTAATGAGGTATCTTCAGAGTTGCTTGTTTGCTTTTCTTGTCTTAACCCGAGAGATTCATTCTCTAAATTTGAAGTGCACAAGCTTGCTCGGCTTACTGAGATATATTCTGATGATTTCTCCTATTTTGAAAAGAAGGGTATAAAAGATCAACTTGAGTTATTTATTATTCATGTGAGAAGAATTGAGGAGTTTAGAGATTATCATGATCTGGCAAGTCTAGCTGCAAAAATGGTTGAACTTGATAGACATACTATTTTCCCATCAGTTTATCGTCTAATTGAGTTGGCATTGATACTACCGGTAGCGACGGCATCAGTTGAAAGGGTCTTTTCAGCTATGAAGATTATCAAAACAGAATTGCGCAACAAGATGTCTGATGATTGGCTCAATTACTTAATGGTGTGCTACATTGAGCGAGAAATATTCAAAGGAATTGATCTTGAGAAGATCAAGAATACATTTCAAAACAAGAAAGAAAGGCAAATGCAATTGCCTAGGCCGCCTAGGCGTGACTGAAGCTTCATCGTCACATGGTTAGTTGACTTTACTTGTATTTTCTATAGTTCTTTATATCCTAAATGCTTGTACTTTGTGCTTCGCTATCACAATGTCTAATGAACCATTTTGAGAGATATTACTTTACTATATATGTTATCGACTTCGCCCTACCTTAAATTGTTTTTGTCCTCCGCCACTGGCAGAGCTTGTGTTGGGGACGGAGGTGATGGTGAGGTCCATGCCATCGACGAGACTAACAGAGCCCAGTGCCTCCGTGGATGGCGACGAGGTTGGCGGAGTCGGTGGAGTCGATGGAGACTATCTAGACGTGTACGATGAAGGAATTCTCATACAGAATCGAACATCGATTCCGTCGAGAACGTCATGCTGATCTTGAAGTATGCCATCAGGTTCGCCATAGATCAAACGCACACCTCTACATGGCGTGCCAACTGTTGACTAAACTTGCTCGGCAGTCCACCAAGGGATAGCCCGAGGTGGTTGATTTGTCATAGAGGTGAGCAAGATCAGGAGCAAGATGGTAACAGAGACACAAGACACAAGATTTATACAGGTTCAGGTCGTCAGCGTGATGTAAAACCCTATGTCATGTGCTCTGTTTATTTTGTATTAATTGAATATGAGATTGAGATGTACATGTCGACTAGGGGACCCCTGCCCCTCCTTATATATTCTAGAGGGGTATGGTTACAAGGAGAATATCCTATTTGGTACAATACAATATCTTCTTGTAGCCTTGCGGGGCACGGCGAACTGTGCCGTGCACCGCACGTCGTGATTTTGTGGGCTGCGCCGCCTCCGGTGGTGCGGCCCATGTAGTCCGCTGTGGGTACATAAAACCCTACGTCATATGCTCTGTTTATTTTGTATTGATTGGGTATGAGATCTAGTATGTAGATGTCGACTAGGGGACGGCTGCCCCTCCTTATATACTCTGAAGGGACAGGGTTATAAGAAAGTATCATATTTGGTACTATTACAATATCCTCTTGTAGCCTTGCAGCGCACGCCGAGCTGAGCCATGTGTCGTACATCTTAACTTCTTGGGCTGGGCCGCCTTCGGTGGCGTGGCCCTTGTAGTCCGCAGTGGGTACCGGGGGTCAGACCCCCCACAGCTCCAACTGTCAACTAAACTTGCTCGTCGGTCCTCTAAGGAGCGAGATGGTAACAGAGACGACCCAGCCCATAAAATCACGGCGTGCGGCGCACGGCACAGGTCGGCGTGCCCTGTAAGGCTACGAGAAGATATTGTATTGTACCAAATAGGATATTCTCTTTGTAACCCTACCCCTCTAGAATATATAAGGAGGGGCAGAGGTCCCCTAGTCGACATCAACATCACAATCTCATACCCAATCAATACAAAATAAATAGAGCATATGACGTAGGGTTTTACGTCACGCTGATGGCCTGAACCTGTATAAATCTTGTGTCTTGTGTCTCTGTTACCATCTCGCTCCTGATCTCGCTCACCTCTACGACAAATCTACCACCTCGGGCTACCCCTTGGTGGACTCCGAGCAAGTTTAGTCGAGAGTTGGCGCGTCAGGTAGGGGTGTGCGCTTGATCCATGACGAGCCTGATGGCATACTTCAAGCTCAGCATCACGTTCTCGATCGAATCGCGATTCCGTACACTACGTAAAAAACTATTTTTAGCAATGGTTCGATTTTTTTGTAGGGGCGGCTGGTGATGGAGCCGCCCCTATAGTGGTGTGCTCGGGTGCCCAGACACCAGCCGCCCCTACAAATGGAACAGCAGGGGGCGGCTGGTGTTACGAGCCGCCCCTACAAATGGGGTCTGATTTGTAGGGGCGGCTCAATCACTAGCCGCCCCTGGAAATGCTATTTGTAGGGGCGGCTGGTGATTGAGCCGCCCCTATAAATGGTCCCGTATTTATAGCACCGATTTGTAGGGGTGGCTCAATCACCAGCCGCGCCTACAAATGCCCCCCATATAAAACAGTTGCAGCACATTTTTCCTCCTCGGGTCACTCACTCCAACCCGTGAAAGAAAGGTGGGGAGGCCTTGGGCACCTCTCAAAAATTGCTCTACTAAGGGGGGAATGTTTTGGTCTCAAATCCTTTGGTGGAGAGGTTGTAGAAGGTAAAAAATGCTATTCCATACTTTTTTTGAAGTTTTAATGGTTGGTTAGTGAGTAATTAGAGTTTTGTTTTTCTCTCTTCTATGGTGCTTGAGCTATTTATGAAGCAAATTAGACCCAACTTTTGAATATACTAGGGTAAATTTGGGAGGGAAACAAGATCATACCCTTATTTGGTCCATGTTTCTTGATTTTATTGAATAATTAGTTAGTTTTATGGATGTTTTTTGTGCATGTGGATCTAGATCTAGGGTTTGGTTTTTTTATTAATTTTGTTTTTGTAAATTTATGTTTGATGAAATTGGACTAGGGTTTGTATGAAAGATATTGGGTAAAGTATAATTGTTGCTAATTGTTGTCTTTGAAATTATTTATTGTAATCAATAAATATGTATTTTAATTATTTATGGATAAATGGGCCGTTAATTAATTTTCTTTTACCATGGTGTGTTTGTATGCTTCATGTAATTATATTAGATTTATATTCATATATATCTGAAGTATATACAATTATTCTCAAGTAATTATTAATTTGTTTCATTTTTATATATATCTGAATAAGTACTCCTTTAATGTTTATTTTGTTGTTGTTGTAAAAGATAGAGTACAGGAACTCTTGGATGTATGGTTCGTTAAGGTTTAAGGCAGGTTTCCGTGAAGAGGTGGATAAATTTATTGAAGCCGCAAAGAAGCATGCAACGACATTGAAAGAGAATAAGGATATAATTATTTGCCTATGTAAAGATTGCAAGAACCATATGGCATGGACAGATGTGACTATCATCAGATCACATTTGATTATGCGAGGATTTGTTGAGGACTACACAGTGTGGATTCATCATGGTGAAACGGTTATTGTTAATGACGAGGATGAGGAGGAATATGACGACGAAATCATAGAATCCCTGTCTCAATATTCAGCAGAGCTTGATGCACGAATGGATTTCGAGTTTGGTAATGAACAAGGTGGTGATGCTGGTGGTTGGGATGGTAACGACGAAGGTGGTGCCAATAATGATGGTGGAGCACGTGTCGGGGATGAAGATGATTTGGAGGACATGATTCGAGCCTTTGGACCAGAGATTTTACTAAATAGCCCGAAAGGTCTAGAAAATTTGGAAAGGGTGACAAAAGCATCAAAGGAGACTGTGTATGGTGTTGAAAAGGGTTGTCCGATACATTGGACATTGCTACATTTTGTGCTTGAGCTGCTCATCCTGAAGGCTAAGTACGGCTGGTCAGACTGTAGTTTCAATGATCTATTGCATCTCCTATCATGGGTGCTGCCACAACCAAACTCAGTTCCCACCAACACATACCAAGCGAAGAAGGTCATAAGTCCATTGACAATGGGGGTTGAAAAAATCCATGCATGCCCCAACCACTGTATACTTTTTCGTGGCGAAACGTTTAAGTCACTGGATAAATGTCCCCGATGTGGGGCCAGCCGGTACAAGAACAATGACCTTTATGATAGGGATAAACCCTCCATAGGGAAAAAGAGGAATAATAAGGGTACCAAAAAGGTGGTACAAGAATCTCAGCCCCCAAAGGACACTCCATTAGGCAACGATGCAAAGCAGAGAAGAATTCCTGCCCTGGTAATGTGGTACCTACCAGTGACCGACCGCTTGAGACGTATCTTCCTAAACCCTAAAGAAGCCGCACTCATGATATGGTGGGATGATGAGCGCAAGGGGGATGATGATAAGATTGCACACCCAGCTGATTGTAGTCAGTGGCAAAGGTTTGATAAGAAGCACAAAGAATTCAGCGATGACCCAAGGAATGTACGGTTTGGCTTGAGCACCAATGGAATGAATCCCTTCAATGAGAGGATGAGCGACCACAGCACATGGCCAGTGATCTTGACCATGTACAACATCCCAACATGGCTATGTCAAAAGAGAAAGTACCTTCTCCTCACTATTCTTATTTCTAGCCCTAAACAACCAGGCATTGGTATAGACGTGTTCCTTGAGCCCTTGATGCAAGAAATGGAGAGGCTATGGAGGCATGGGGAGCAGATATACGATGCATTCCGAAAGGAGGACTTCATATGTAGAGCAATAATATTTGTTACTACCAATGATTACCCCGCGCTGTTTGCTTTGTCTGGACAGATCAAAGTGAAGATAGGATGCTTGGTTTGCTTGGATGGTACTACATGGGTGTACCTGGATGCATCCAAGAAGATAGTTTACCTAAAGAACCGACGCTTCTTAAAGATAAGTCACAAGTACCGCAGCAAATTATTCTTTAGATTTTATGACAACGCCTCGGAGATTGAACCCCCTCCGGAGAGACATCATAACGGAGAACACATGTACAGAATGGTGAAAAACATACGCGTCGTCTATGGAAAGAAGATTTCGGATACGACGAATAGAGATAGAAGCACACCTCCTATCGAAGGCGTACCTTTCAAGAAACAATCGATCTTTTTTCAGTATCTGCCTTATTGGCCAGACTTGGAGGTCCCCCATGCCATTGATGCTATGCACGTGCAGAAGAATGTCTTTGAGAGTCTCATTGCTACCTTGATGGACACAGGCAAGTCAAAGGATGGTCTAAAAGCATAGAAAGACATGGTGCAGCTAAACGTGATGCCACAGCTTCGCCTAGTACCTAAGGCTAATGGAAAATACACTCTACCCGCGGCGTGCTTCAACCTAACACCAGACGAGAAAAGAGCTATATGCACTTTCCTGAGAGGGATCAAAGTCCCAACTGGGTTTTCAGCAAATGTGAAGAAGCTAGTGTCGATGAAGGACTTGTCAATAACACACCGCAAGGCTCATGATTGCCATGTGATGCTGATAGTATTTCTACCTATTGCAATCAGGGCTATAAAGCCAGAGTTCTTGAAAATGGCCATCACCCGCATGCGCTACTTCTTTTCGAAGATCTCATAGAAGACGATTGGCAAGGAAGAGCTGAGTGACCTACATGAATTTGTGGTGGAGACACAAAACCAACTAGAGATGTGTTTACCTCCTGCTTTTTTTGATATAATGCCACATCTCATGATTCACATGGTTCATAAAATACAGGCGCTTGGCCCTTGCTACTTGCATGAAATGTGGTCCTATGAGCGGTTCATGTCGGTTCTAAGTCGATACATGCATAATCGAGCATACCTAGAGGGCTCCATGATAGAGGGTTACAGTACTGAAGAAGTCGTTGAGTGCTATCAAGAGTACCTAAAAGTACAGAAAGGGATTGGTAAACCTGATTCTCGTCATAAGGGTAGGCTGGCTGGGAAGGGTACCAGTGGTAGAAAAGTGTTCATCGACCATAATTACAAAGAGGTGAGTCGGGCATATTACAGTGTCTTGTAGAGTACACAACTGATGCAACCGTATATTGATGAACACTTGGCTATCATTATGGCGGAGAGAAATGGCCGTTTGGATGATTGGGTCATGAAACAACACAAGCAACGACTAACTACATGGTTGAAGGACCAAAACATACCGCCTGGAGAAATCATAGACTCTATTACCATCAGTAGGTTGGCGGAGGGGCCATCAAGACAAGTGACATCTTGGAATGCTTATGACATCAATGGGTATACGTACTATACCCACGCAAAGGATAGTAAATATGTGAACCAAAACAGCGGCGTTCGAATAGAGGCTCTCGATAGATTAGGGCAAAAGATCCAATACTTTGGCATCATTGAAGAGATATGGGAACTTGACTATAGAAGGGATATAACGGTGGCCTTGCTTCGATGCCGCTGGATCAAACAACACCAACTGAACGAGATCGGATTGAGAGTCCTGGACCTCGAGAATCTAGGCTACCAAGATGACCCTTGGGTGCTCGCTTCACATGTCGCACAAGTTTTCTATATGTCTGACCCACAAAGTAACCTCCCCCCGAAGAAGAAGACAAAGCACGTGGTTGCCTCCGGGAAACAACACATTATTGGAGTTGATGGCGTGGACGATGTTAAAGCTTACAGTAACTACGATGAGATGCCACTATTCATAGACTTTCCTAAGAAGATCAGTGTTATGGAAAAGAACCTCCCCAAAGACATAATGCCATGGGAACGAAAAGGCGTCAAGGGAAAAGTCATTACAGCGGGCTAGCTAGTTGTTGAACGTGGAGTGTTTGTGTAAGTGTGTGTTTGTAAGACTTCATTTATGCATGCGTATGAGACTATATATTTATGTACGTGTGTAAGACTACATATTTTTGTATGTGTGTGAGACTACATTTTATGCATGTGTGACTACCCTTTGCAACATCCAGATGACTCTATTTGAACATTCACTCTATTACTACTAAAATTTTATGAAATCACTTAACACTTTATGAAATGAAGAAATGACCAAAATAAAAGTAGGAGATCTTGATGAGTTTTTTATCTAAAATCATTTACTCTTTCAAAATATTGTTTCAAGTTGAAATTGTTTGATTTTCAAAATTTGAATCGTTCAAACAAAGTCACATGACAAGATGACCAAAATAAAAGTTGTACATGTCGATGAGTTATACAACTTTTATGTTTACAATATTTTCATTTTATTTAATTTAAAGTCATAAAATTGTAGTCAAAGTTTTAAAATTCAAATTTATAATTTTTGTTTTTTTGTTTTCTATATTGTTTTGACTACAATCGTTTATATATATATTTCTTCATATATATAATAATACAAAATATTATATTTGTGCATATACACAATTGTTTTTATATTACTTTTATTTTGGTCACAATTGTTTTATATATACACAATTGTTTTTATAATATAGAATTAACAATTTAAAAAAATAAAAATATATTTCTAGGGGCGGTTGGATCAGGAACCGCCCCTACAAATGCATTTATAGGGGGCGCTGGATCAGGAACCGCCCCTACAAATACATTTATAGGGGCCGCTGGATCAAAAACCGCCCCAACAAATCATCCTGTCTATATATATGAGGGCGCACGGGTGTTGTCTTCATTTGGGCGCTCTCTTCTCCTCCGACGCCGTCAGGCTGCCCCGCCGACGTCGGCCCGCGCCCCTTCCCCGCCGACGCCGGCCCGCACCACTTCCCCTCACCCGCGCGCCCCATCTCCGCCCCCGCGCGCCTGCTCCTTCCCCGCACCTGCGCGCCTGCTCCTCCCCGCCCTAGGGTTTCTGACCCCACCGCCGACGCCCGCCCGCTCCCCGATGGTTGGCCCCCGCCGGCCGGCCGCTTCCCCTCACCCGCCGCCCCACTCCGCCCCCGCGCGCCTGCTCCTTCCCCGCACCCACGCGCCTACTCCTCCTCACCCTAGGGTTTCTGACCCCACCGCCGACGCCCGCCCGCTCCCCGGTGGTTGGCCCCCACCGGCCGGCCGCCCCAAGACAGCCCATGCGGGGAGTTTCCCCTGTGCAGGTTGCCCGCCCTAGGACTTGCTACAGCTCTGTTTCATGCGGTGGTTGACGGCTGCCTTCAACCTGTGTGCGTCGCTGGCACCTCGTCTCCAGCCTCCACTAGTCCTCGCCACATCTCGATCTGCTGGAGGAGCTGAGCCCACCGGTGACGAAGGTATGCTGCGTGCTAGTTATGATGATGATATTTGCAATGTTGCGGGTGGTGGCTATTTCCTGGACTATCCATGATCTGTGCATTTTGACTATCCACTGGATTATCGCTGAATTATTCTAGCATACTGCTTGAGTACAGAATTATTTCTTTAATGATCTGTTCTGACTTCCTGAATTATATACTATAGTAAAACTTAATTATTTGTTTTTTATCAGCAAGTACACATGTTATTTCTTATTTGCAGTATGACATAATATGATTTGTGGTAGGTTCTTGCATTGTTCTAGCATGCTGGCTTGACTGTATTTTTTTATGAAAACTTATGCTACTTGCTGGACTATGATAGTAAAGTTGTATTGCTTGCTGGACTATGATACTTGCTTGACTATATTAGTTGATAGTTTCGATTTAGGTGATTGTCCTCCACACCTAGCATGTCAAAGTTCTATGTTTTGTGTTTGGTTTTGATTGGGCTCCATGGCACTTACACTGCATACTTTCAACTGTCTTGATGCTTACTACTTTTAGCACATGCCACTCTGTAATTGTGAGAGATAAATCCTTTGCTCCTCTCTATCCCTCATTTCAAACCTTGTGCTCGGATATGGCAGGGATTGAGACATAAACACTTATATTTGAACTATGCAACAAGTACAAATGTAAAAGCTTAAACACTTATATTTGAACGGTGCAAATTAATAGTCAATCCTTTTGTGTGCTCAAGGTGAAATAAGCACTGGAACTGAAATTATGTTTGTGATACTAACAGACTCAATCTTCTATTCTCCATAGTAATGTAATAACAACAATGGCTGCTTTTAATAAGTTATAAACAAACTTAATGGATCACTGGCACATTATAGAAAAAATAGCATTAGATTAAGAAGTCATATGTTGCTGTATCTCAGGCTAAAGCTCCAAGCTAACTACTGTTAGTCGACTAAACAATTCTTGGTAAACTACCCTAGCTATGTACCAGCAGGTTGCCAGTAGCAAGTTACATGAATAAGATATCTCCATCAGTCCTTCTATGTTACCACTCTTTCTCTGTCTTTTTGGTTCTTTTTCATGGCTGTTTCTTGATGCAACATCAACACTTCTTGGTAGACTTGCAGCTTCTTCCTCCAGTTGGCTGCACACTTGCATCAGCTTCTTCTCGTATTATACATACATTGTATTTGCTTTGATGCTATTGTCTGTACTCTTACTCTTACTCGTACTACTCTCTATACTACTCTACTACTACAAAGTTAACTGGATATGTGCCTACTACTTCTCTTACTACTACATAACTATTGCCACTGCTCTATACTACTACTACTCTGTACTACTTAACTGCTGCTGATACTCTATACTACTACTTAACTAATACTTAAGTTGTCCTTGCTACTACTTTATACTCTTACTCTTACTACTACTTCACTACTCTTACACTACTACTCTTACTACTACTCCACTGCTCTTACTACTCCTACTACTCCTCCTCTTACTACTCCTGGGCATGCTTGTACAACTGGGCATGCTTGTACAATTGGATGCCCCAATTTGGATCCACCACTGCTCTGCTCTGCTTGCTGCTTGCTGCTCAAAATTGAAACAGGCTTCCAATTGTAGAAGCTGTTAATGCTTATCTTGGACATGATGATGGCTATTTTGATTTTTACACGCTGAGCAAAGTGCCTAGAGTAATGGGAACTATACATGATGTTCATGCCCATTTTGATTCACACTGAGCAAAGTGCCTTAGGTCAATGATGTTAGATTTTTAGGCGCAGGAGGAGCACCCTTAGGTGCGGCAGCCGCACCCTACTTACGATTGTTGTCTGCAATTTTTGCTAGCTAATAATCAGTACACCCCCTTAGTGCATCCTCCCTGTCTAATTAGCACTATTTCCTAATGGTATCTGTGGACTGATTAGTAGCTTTGATGAGAACTTGGGTCATTAATTGAGACCTAAGGCACTTTGCAATGATGTTTCTATACATTCTTAATAGTATTATTTCCCATCTGTGAACTATTGGTACTCGTTTCCTGCCATTTGCAATAGCTCATTAGCTCATTAATCCTAGCTGTTCTTTCATTGTATGCTTGCAGCCTTGCACTTGTTTGTTTAATTAGTGGGACTTCGATTCATCCAGTTTCATTTTTTTGGGAATAAATATCTGCTGAGTAGAAATAATCCTTGCATTTATATTATTCTTCTTACATTGTCATTTGTATGCTTGCAGCCTTGCACTTGTTTGTTTATATTATTGTGGCCGGTGGCTACTAATCTTCTCTGTACTTGCTGTCTTCTCTGTACTCCTCTTCTACTACTACTCTCCTCTACTCCACTCTACTCCTCTCCTCTCCTAAGCAGTTGTTGCTTTTTTTTGCTACTTCTACTACTTCCCTACTACTGTCTACTACTTCTGATTGTCCGATCTGCTAATTAGGTTCAGAAGATATTAAGCATATGATGTTCTTACATTGTCATGTTGCTTTTTCTGGGAAGCAGCACCTGCTTTTTTTTTGCCAAATCTCCCCTCTCCTCTATTTGTTGCCACCTTTCCTATCCTCTATGTTTTGAAAGCAGCCTGCTTTTTTTGCCAAATCTCCCCTCTCCTCTCCTCTCCTTTGTTTTGTCGATGATGAAATCGTCCAAGTCCATACATTATATGGAATATGAGCTGATGATCAAGAACTTATGAGGAACTTGGCATCATTAGCAGCCGCCCCTACATTACCTTCTCCTCTCTTCTCTGTTATGATGCCTTGATGCTCCAAGTTCAAGATCAGATGATGTTTGACATGTTTCTGAGGCCACTACCACTGCTACTTCTCATTTTTTTTATATTGTTGTTTTATATGACTACTTTGGTTTATAGACCTTTTTTATTTCTTATACCTTCTCGCGTACCTAAAGCATACTTTCTTGCATCTATTAGAACAAAGCGCGAAATAATGTCACGGACATCAGACAGTGCAGCCCGATGCCCCGAGCATGATGAGCAGCCAACCCTTGAGGAGCAAGCACTAGAGGACCAGCTTACTCAGGAATAGTTCAATAAGGAGGTACAAAATGATCTTGAAGTGATGCTGAAGGCCCCGAAGGAGAGGCTGCTGAAGGCGAAGAAGAAGAGGATGATGCTGATGATGACTCAGAAGAGGGATATGTAAGTCCCGAGAATCCTTTCCCACGTGAAGCCAGAAGGAGGCCAATAAGGAGCAGTGTGACGAGGAGGAAGGCCCCGAAGGAGAGGCTGCTGAAGGCAAAGAAGAAGAGGATGATGCTGATGATGACTCAGAAGAGGGATATGTAAGTCCTAATGATCCTTTCCCACATGAAGCCAGAAGGAGGCCAACGGAGGAAGATTTGGACAAGGACTTTGATCCGAACAAGGAGGTAGGGAAAAAGCCTTAGCTTATAAATTTTGCTAAAGCTTTGGCTGTGTTACCTCTGCTAACACTTTGACCTGTCATATATATAGGTCCCTCCTGAAACTCGGAAAAGACGACGTCGATGTCCGCGGCATCTCGCTGGACAAGACGGAGTAGAGGAAAGGAGAGCAGAGGCAACAGCCATAGAGACGGATCATGATGCCTCTGCTCCACAACCTGAAGACACAACCACGACTACCAAGCCTAAGAGGAAACGAGGGGATAGAAAAGGAAATCTATATCCAGATATGGCATGCTATATGATAATGGAGGTCGGGCCAGCAGGGGAGGTCCTTGAGCCGAAGGAATTAAGAGGACGATTTCGTAATGCGATCGGGGCCCTAGTAAGAGATAAATTGAACCCAGCAATCCCTAACTGGAAAGAGGTACCAGAGAACAAAAAGAATGAACTATGGGATAGACACCTGAGGGTCAATTTTAGATTTCCGGAGGGTAAGCACGAACTGGTAAAAAATGCTTTCAGGATGATGGGAGAGGTATTCCGACGTTGGAGGTCGGAGCTCAACACGAAGTATATCCAAAAGGGGTTAACTCCCTTCAAAGAGTTTGGCAAAATAACTCCTAGTAAATAGGAGGAGCTCGTGACTCAGAAGACTTTACCGGAGGCATTGGAGCTCAGTGCCCGTAACACCAAGCTGGAGAAGAGGAACAAACACCACCATCATCTAGGCCCCAGTGGCTACTATGCCAAGGAAGAGCAGTTTAGAAAGATGGATGAAGAGGCCGCAGCTGCTGGGAATATCGATGTGACGAATTTGAAGGTACGCTCAAGGAACTGGATATATGCGAGGAGTACAGAATCATCCGGTAGTAATCTAAAGTTTAATAAGCCGGAGACCCAAGAGGCGGTATCAAGGATACTAAAATATGCTGAAGACAAGGAGAAAGGCTCCTTCAATCCTTCCAGAGAGAGGGACGAGCTTAGCCTTGGCTTGGGAAACAAGGAGCACACAGGCCACACCAGGGGGCTAGGGAAAAGGATGACCTGGAAGCAAGGATTCGAAGAGGACAGGCACATGTACAAGAAACATGGCCGAGACCAGGAGACTAGTCTTGAGCTCCAAGTGAAGGCTCTAGTTGCGAAGGCACTGGAGGAGCAAGGACTGTCTACGGAGCCATGAATATTAGTGACATCGCCTGAAGAACTGGCATTAGTTGACAGCCCTCCAAAAGTTCTTAGTAGCCAAGGTTACACTGCAGCCACAACCCCCGTCGATCGCATACGGGAACCAACTAGTTGCACCTTGGTGTTTTTCAGCGGCCAACAGAACACTGTGATGGAGGTGGCAACGGGTGTGGCACATCCTCCCGGTGGCTTACACCACAATAATAAGATATCGCCGGACTACACTAGGGTCGAGGTGCATACCATGAAGCCCGAGTTCATGCAGTGGAGGATAGACTACACAACTCCCGAGGGGCTGGTGTTACTCGGAGACGTTATTGGGTAGTTCATCCTCTGGCACAAATGGGACATTATATTGACTGCTTCTTCACCGCCTCCCCCTCTCCCAAATTTGGAGCGAGTTGTTGTGGTTGGGGAGATCTTTTCACCGTCTCATGACCACCACGTACCTGAGATGCCACATTCTTCCCCGCCTCCTAGCTAGCATGTGTCTGATGAGATGCCACAACCTTCTCCAGCTCGTACCAAGCAAGTGCATGATGAGATGCCACAGTCTTCTCAATAAGCACAGCCGATACATGAACAACGAGTGCCTCCTGAAGAAGGTGATGTACAAGAAGACAAGGACGTGCCTAAATGGGAACTTCAAAAGAATATTCCAATCAACATAAGGCCAGTTTATGTTCCGGTGAAAGACGTCTCGTCGGTGTCCAAGTGGTATTCACATGACCAGTTCAAGCCTAAGAACCAAGTTAAACAAGTCCCATCACGGGGTTCTGAGGAGGCCGTAACTAGCAAACTCCACCAAATTGCAAAGCAGTATTCAAATGTTGATGACATCAAATGGTCAAAGGATTGCCCAAAAACATATGAAAGAGGCAAGCCCTTTATACCAAATCAGGACATCTGGCGCCTACCACTTGGAATGAGAAGGTTCCATGATTGGTACTTGCGTGTTCTCCCAACGAGCATAGATCTCATACAAGCATGCTTCCCCACCGGCACATTTGGAAGCCCAGCCGGGAAAATTATCTTTGACTTCAATGACATGCACACATGCTTTCACCTAGGAGAAATGGAGATGAATCTAATTCGCACGTGGTGCTTGTAAGTCCTTGTCCTCCCGATATGATATGAATGTAATCTTTGAATTTTGTTGTAACTAACCAACGCCATGATTTGTAGAATGCAAGTGCACATTGTCAAACAAATGCCAAGTCTAAAAGCCGGGTATGTAGACCCTCAAGCTATAGCCCAACCAAATTTTAATTACCCTAAACAGTGGACAGTGGATGCCAAAGAGCTAGCTGCTGCAAAGACTCTTCGGGAGAAAGAGCGTATCTATACGGCAAAACTAAAGGAAGAGTATCTTAAGGTTGCGGCATACATTGCTCTGGCTTTCAAAAATCTACAACAACACTCTACTATATGGCTACCATACGACATTGAGTAAGTTCAACTATATACTTAAAGCTTTATTCGATATATTTTATTCGATGCAAAAGAGCTTATCTAGTTCTATGATTAAATTCATGCAGCAACCACTGGATTTATATAGCCGTCGATGTCGGGAGGAGCATGGCATGGGTCTTTGATTCAATAGATAAGGACCCGGCGACATAAAAGACTTCATATCGATTCTCAAGACGTATACATATCGACAATCCTCATTAGCTTATATGTTTGTATACATACTTGTAACGTTCACTTATGGATACTAACAAGTTGTATTTGCTAAAATAATTCGAACAGGGCATTTAGGTTCTATGTCACTCATCATCACGGAAGGCATGATCCAGCGAGGAAGGAAAAGCTGGCTATAAAAACACTGTGCGGTAAGTGTAACTTACTTCTTCAGTACTCTGTTACATGGCTGTCAAAAGCATTACCTAACATTTTCATATGCAAAACACACAGTGCCCCAAGCAGAGGCCTAGGAGTGTACATTGTGGATACTATATATGTTATATGATGAGTAACACTAGTGCCTACAGGAGACACCCCTTAAGGGTAAGTTTGAACCTCTTCATCAGTAGTATAAAAACTTCGTACATGGTATGAAATACTAAACCAAAACTTGTTCTCTTGTAGTGGAGAGAAGAGAAAGAAATGAAAAAAGACCCATACAAGGATGACCAACTCTTAGAGCTCGTCGGCGACCTTTGCAACTTCATATTGGACCAGATTATACACATCAAAGGCGCCTACCATGACCGAGAGTCTGAGTTAGGTAGAAATCCTCAGTACCAACACCTTCGTGAGACTGAAAGGATAGCTCTAGGAAGTTGATAACAATGTTTATGGAATTTGTATATTAAATGATGGATTGTATATATCCTTACGAATTGGACTTGTAATTGTAGTTTATATAATACTATTGTGCTTGAAGTCGCGTTCGGAACGTTGGTCGCGGGGCGTTCGGCAACGCGAACATGGTTCGGAACGTTGGTCGCGGGGCGTTCGACAACGCGAACGTTGGATGGAATACGCGGAAACAAACAGTTCTGGTCAAATTTGAATTGTAAATTTGAATGTAGGGGCCGTTGGTGATTGAGCCGTCCCTACAAATCGATTTGTAGGGGTGGTTCGTAATACCAGCCACCCCTACAAATCGATTTGTAGGGGCGGCCTGGTAACCGCCCCTACAAATGCATGATTTGTAGAGACGGTTCGGTAGGGGCGACTGGCCAAACCACTCCTATAAAGGATTACCAACCGCCCCTAAAAATACTTTTTGTAGTAGTGGTAGTAGAATTCCTTCGCCGTCGTCCTCTGCGGGGATTCGGCTCCTCGCGCACGTCGACCTACAGATCGCTAGCTCTAGACCAAGCATGACTCCGACACGATGCGATCTGCTCCAAACCTCCGATCAAGTCCAACTCTCCAAGGGAAGCCTACGAGCACCGTGCGGGACTTGGGCTTGACG
This sequence comes from Miscanthus floridulus, assembly GCF_019320115.1. Lineage (NCBI taxonomy): Eukaryota > Viridiplantae > Streptophyta > Magnoliopsida > Poales > Poaceae > Miscanthus > Miscanthus floridulus. The sequence continues at coordinate 126,103,940 of NC_089584.1, forward strand.
AGTAGCCTGTCTATGACACACGATACTTAGGGAAGATACTTTCTGTTTCATGATCTAATCTGCTTGCAACTAGATTTAATTTATTCTCGGTAAGGATTCTTTCTTAATCTTTTTTTGTCATGTATTGTCATCTATCACACCGTTGTGGCACGGTGCACCATCATGGGTGAACGAGTAGGCGCTAAAAGATCATCCTCGTCCGCAAGGAATTGCTGAGATCGGCGGCTCTACTTCGATTGGCGACTATTCGAGGACCGGCGACTTCATCTGCAACAGCGTTTTTCCTACACCACCACGAGATCGGTGTTTCGGCGAGTAGCCTTGATGCCTATGGGTCTGGCTTCGAAGTCATCGCTGGACAACATGAGGAGGAAGCACACATCTGCGCATCTTACAAGCAAGTATGGATCTTGCATGTATGCACGAGGCATGCATATGCACGTAAAGATCGGCTTATCTACTTTCTCGTGGCCCTACTCCAGCGCGAGATCAACCAATATGGTTCCACATCGTCAAAAGCTAAGTCAAGATTTGACTGCGTGGTCAACATGTGGCGGTGCTCGGTACTCGTGGTGGCACCTGGCGGCTCTAAGAACCCAGCGTCCGGTGTCCAATTGCCATACATGCACATACAAGATCAACCCTAGGCACACACCCGCCGTCGGAGCACAATACAACTCCGTCAAACTACAAGCGAGTCATCCAAGCTATATACATACAACTCCGTCAATCAAGCCGATCTGACTCCGATCCCATTCTGCTGAGTCCGGTGGTGCCCTTTCAACTATGACTTCGTGCACCCGTCCAACTACATCAAGCTGCCGGGCTGTCGAGTGACCCATCCGAGCTATCAAGCTAACTGCCGAGCTCCGTCCAAGCTCCCAAGCGAACCGCCGAACTTCGTTCAAGCTACCAAGCGAGCCGCCGAGCTATCTAGCAAGCTGTCTACTTGGACATCGCGATACGCCGACTACTCCACTCGGTTGTCAATCAAGCTAAGTCACGATTTTTCTAAATATTATCCAAGCTTCATATATATCTCCATGATGTTTCTCCACGCTATTTCTCCATAATTGTTCTCCAAATGATTTTTCCTGCATGTATACCATCTAAAAGATGACATACAATTTCGCCGTGCAACTCGCCGATCAGCCATGTTTTCATCCGTGTTATCTAGAAGCGGCCCTGTCCTCGACTTCGCTCCTACATGTGCACAAGCCACGCTCTGCGTTATGGACAGTCAGCAGCGGTGGCGACGCTCTCTCTCTTACATGTACACGGGTGCCGGCCACTCCGTGATATAGAGTTTGGCCTATTCGGAGCTGGTGACGCGATGACGAACCAACTGCAAGGAAATTTTTCATATTTAAAATATGAACAAACTCCAAATAAACACAATGTTTATTTACTCTGATGTGCTGTCTCCATCGCCGAGCTCATATATTTTATTTTTATATCATGTACTACCCATTCTCCATATTTTTATTACAGGGGCCTGGTTCTGTTGCCGAGCTCATCTTTTATGGTCAGGTAGTGGATCGGTCAGGAATGACAAGAGGATCGTCGTTCGGGTGGGTGCACCACCCGGCAGACGGACTTCACCGTCAACCAACAGCTATGCCGGGGACTCCCCGGCGTTCGGAGTGTTCAATGCTTCATCGTCACGCTGGGAGCTCGCCAGCTATGCTGGGGACTCTCCGGTGTCCGGAGTGTTCATCGCTTCATCATCACACTGAGAGCTCACCAGCTACGCTGGGGACTCCCTAGCATCCGTATTGTTCCTCACTTCATCGTCACGCTGGGAGCTCGTCAACTACACTGGGGACTCCTCGGTGGTCGGATTATTCCACGCTTTGTCGTTAGCTACGTTGGGGCTCGCTAGCTAAGCTAGGGACTTCCCCGGTGTTCGGATTGTTCATTGCTTCATCAGCTATGCTGGGGACTCACCATTTCACTGGGACTCCTCAGCATTCATGTTCTTAGTGGATCTTGCTACGTCTCATCGGTGTGCTATCAAGGTTCTCCATGCTGTTCGGATTAGGGTGCTGATCTTAGGTAGCACTTCGGGGATCTTGATACGCACATGGCAGATGACGTTGGCAAGCTTTCAAGGCTTTTCTTTGACCCTGCTACAAGATTTATTCTTCATCTTCTAGCAGGCTCGAGGACTAAGTGGCTAGACTTCACCTGGCGGTGAATGTAGTGCTTCTCTTCTGACTTACACTCCTTATTGACTAAGGAGTCTAAGTGGCTACACTTCATCGATGAAGATTTCTCAAATTTTTATCTTGGGCCCCTTACATTCTACTGATGAACCTTACTTGGATCAATTTTGAGGTCTGCTGGATAGTCAAACAGCTCGACATGCATCTTCACAGCTCGTCTGGGTGTTTGGACAGCTCGGCAGGCGCCTTCACCGCTCAAAGTCACTAGTCGAGCTGGTCGGCTTTCACATTCACCGATCGGTTCGTTAACTTAAAGAGGTCGGCTTCGTGACAAACAGCTCGGGCTTGATCAAGACGGCGTCACCATATGGATCCAAGATGCTCGAGGACTAGCTATGGGGGGTCTGACCCCCGGTACCCACGGCGGACTACATGGGCCGCGCCACCGGAGGCGGCCCAACCCACAAAACACGGCGTGCGGCGCACGACATAGGTCGGCGTGCACCGTAAGGGATATTGTATTGTACCAAATAGGATCTTCTGCTTGTAACCCTATGCCTCTAGAATATATAAGGAGGGGCAGGGGTCCTCTAGTCGACATCTACATCCCAATCTCATACTCAATCAATACAAAATAAATAGAGCATAGGACGTTGGGTTTTATGTCACGCTGATGGCGACGCAACGCTCTCCCTTCGCTAGTCCGACGTCCGTCCCCTTCGACCGCCTTCTCACCGGTGATCATGCTTCCCTCCTCTTTCTTCTCCTCTCCTCTTGGGTGCAAGGGTTCCTTGTGTCTATGTTTCTTGATTTGTGTTGCCTCCCGTTCTTGATTCGAGAAGTATGGTTTCTACTTCTCGGTAATATTTTCTATATTTTCACTAGACCGTAGTTTTATAGACGGAACTGCTGGCGTTCGAACGTCTGACGGATATGATCCATCGGACGGTACCATGACCCATGTGATTTGTTTCCTGCGTACGTGTGCCTGCACTCTACGTCCGTGCCAGCACGCCCCCACCCACGCCTGCATTTTGTGTGCCCATGCGGGGCCCGTGCCACCCCTACGTCGCTCGCGCCGCGCACTCGTGCCCCCTCCTACTTCACACGCGCATCACATGTGCAACATCTGATCTACTTCTGAAACATCTAGATGCAACACTTACAACATATGTCCAAAGAAACACTTGAAACATGCTTCTGAAAACACTTGCAAAAACACCTAAAAACTCTTGAAAACTATTGCAAACATACGCCAGATCTAGATAAAATGCTTGCAACGTATGTGCGAAATATATACAACATTCAAATAAACACACTTGTAACATACATCTAGAAAAACATATGAACATTGGAGACAGATACTTGCAACATACGTGTATAACCATTGCAACATATCAACATCCCAATCTACTTTTGCAACATTCGTATGAAACACTCACAACATACCTCTACAACATTTGAACATTTGAAATGTACAATTGAAACAAGCATCGTATCCTAGTGTAGCCTCCTCCACCATTTGTATCGGGGTGCTGCAACCGTAGCAGGAGGTGAGCCTAGAGGGCTTCTAGGCCAGGGCCCGGTGCTTCTCCTTGCGCGGGTGGCGCCTGTCGGCGTCGTCGAGCGCAAGCACGCACGCAGCGTCCGAGGGAGCGGTCACGACGTTGAAGGAACTTGTGACGCCTAAGAGGGGGGTGAATTAGGCAACTTAAAAATTCTACTCTAAGTGCCTCTAATTTCACCTTAGCAAAACCTATACAAGAAAGTGATCTATCTAAATGTGCATCTACGGTTTTGCTAATGTGTTGCTATCTCTATCGTAAAAGAGTTATGCAACCTAGGTTCCAATCCTATCAACTAAGCTAGGAAAGTAAAGCACACAACCTAGGTAACAATGTAAATGTGGAAGGTAAAGATGAGGTTGAGATGCAAACTCCCGTCGATGACTCTGGTATTTTTACCGAGGTATCGAGAAGCGCTTATCGAGAAGCGCTCGAGCTTCCCCCTAGTCCTCGTTAGAGCCCCACGCAAAGAATCCCTTTCAAGGGCCAAGCACCCGATCAGATAACTCTGTGGATAGCCCCGGGCCTTCCCCACACATAAGTGGGTCTCTGGTGTGCCTTTGGCAAGCCTCTCCCAGACCGCTCCCCGCCGTCTTCACTATCAAGTTTCTGGCCAAACCGCCGCGGGCCTTGTTCCCTTCGGTACACGGTGGCGGCCACACCACAAACGCGGTTGGTGTGATCTCGCAAGACTACAAGCCCCTCCGATGTACAACAACGGTGCGCACAAGCATCGAGTGATAAGAGGTGTGCAAACCTCACTAAACACTAGGCCAAAACCTAGAGCAAGCGCATAAGCGGTGGTCTAATCAACCTAAGTACTTCACAAAGCACCTACGCTAATCACCTAATGAATCACTAAGCACTATGCAAGTGGAGATCACTAAAATGGTGTATCAACACCCTTGATGTGTTTCCTCAAGTATCCATACTTGTCTTGGCCGGTTGGGGTGGTATTTATAGCCCCCAAGGGAGAAGGTAGCAGTTGGGATCAACCGCAGCTTTTCTGACAACGACCGGACGTGGTCATCGTATTGACCGGACGCGTCCGATCACTCACAATGGTCACTTGGCCTTTGACACGATCAACTGATCGGACGCTGAGCGTGTCTAGTCACATGCCACCGGACGTGTCCGGTCGCAACTGCGCCTCTCTGGAACCTCTCTAGACTCGACCGGACGCTTCTGTTCCCGCGTCCGGTCGATCTTCTACTAGCGTCCGGTCCACACTGTGTCGTTGTTGCGATGATGAACAGTGGACCTAACGCGTCTGGTCCTCGGCCGCCTCAGTGTCCGGTCACACGGACAGACGCATCTGCGCTAGGGTTTGCTACCCAGTCGCCTCTAAAACCTTCCTTGACTTATTTCTTCACGATCTTTGCACCTAGCTTGGTTCCCATCTTCGTGCTTGGACTTTGCTTGATATCTTGGATCTTCTCTTGTGCTACTTTAGGTCTTTCTTGAGGTGTTGATCATTGGATCACCTCATCGCCTTCGTCCAAGTCACGTCTTGCACCCTATTGAACTACAAAACAATTACTCACCAATATGTTAGTCCAATTTGGTATTGTTGATCATCAAACACCAAAATCCAAAGTAAATGGGCCTAGGGTCCATTTTCCTTACAATCTCCCTATTTTTGGTGATTGATGACAACATGACCAAAGCAAGCAAATAATAAAAATTTTAGAAATAAAAAACTATCTACTTGCTAGGATCCAATGCAAAGGGCAAGGTTATATGAAGCTAAATGATACCACATGTAAACATCTTTGGAAACTTATCTTGCCCTTACAAATTTCCCCATGTGGCATTATGGATTTAAGCCTCCCCCTAACTCCATAATTCACTATCCTCCCTTTCTCGGACCATTACCACTTGTAAATTATTATGATTGGGCTTGCTTTTGGTCCTACAAATTCTCCCCCTTTGGAATCAAATACCGAAAAGGAAGACATTAGTAGCACAAGGGAGGGTCAAATTTTGTGATCCTTTGAAAGTGGAGTGAAATAGATCACAAAACTTGACTCTCACATTACATAGACTAAGCTCCCCCTAAGTATATGCATACATATGATGGATGGTGAAATATATGCATAATCGACAAATTAATGCACAAGGAAGTTTAATCTATATAATGCATAGAAAAAGCATATAAATATCAAATTGAAGTCAACATAATGATATCGGTTAGGAATACCACATGTAGAAATCAATTTGAATGACACCACTTGAAATGGATGGTGATCATTTGAATTTTGATGCTTATCTCCGGGGACTCCATTTTCCTTGCAATAAGACTACTACACATATGATAATCTTGAAAGGGTGTTAGTCTCAAAGTATCCAACTTGTAGAGTAACATCCCCCTAAATTTGTGCACACAAGCATGGAATACTTGTAGGAGACATGCACATTGATTTTGAAGTCAAAAATACCACTTGCAAGATGACATCTTATGAAGGTGAGAATCATTTTAAAGGTGATATTCGGAGAAAATTATCTACAATTTGGACTTTGGCACATATTAAATAACTATATGTAAAAGAAGCTATGTGCCATGCTCCTAAACAATTTTAACCATGTAGGTTTGCTCCAAGTGTAAGAGTGATACCGAGCAAGTCCTACCATATGAAATACCTAGTGTATGCAAGACAAATATTTAACATGCAAATACAAACCTAGGCATGAAAAGGAACTAGATGCTAATTAAAATTGCAAGAATTTAAATCTAGTTAACTAACATGGGAAGGGGAATTTAGATCCATAGTATTCACTAACCCACTTGACAATTACTTGACCCGATGTGATGCACCCCATGAAATGCACCCAAACTTTGCCAAGTCTCCAAATTCCCCAAAGTCCATTGGACTTCTCACTTCCCCTTCGAGATCCAAACCTTCTTGGTGCTCTTCGTGTTTGAAATAATTTCATTTGGCACCCAAATGCATTTGGCCCCATTGTTGGCTTGCTTGTTCACCTTGATGGCCACCACCTTGCATTCTTCTTCTTCTTCTTCTTCTTCTTCTTCTTCTTCTTTTTCTTTAAGAGATAAGGTGTGGATGCCTTCTTGTCCACCTTGTTGGTGTAGGTGTTGGAGAGCTTGCTTGTTTGCTTTTTATTTTTCTCTTTCTTCTTCTCTCCTCCCCCATTCTTCACCTTGCACTCATAGGACTTGTGGCCTTCCTTGTGATATACGTAATAAACCATGGTTTGTCCTTCATCAAGCTTCTTCGCTCCCTTGATGGTGTTATCTTGACAAAGTTGGGCTTGCTCCGTCATGCCTTTCACTTGAGTCAAGTCCTTAGTGAGGTGAGCCACTTCTTGCTTGAGCTTCTCATTCTCCATTGCGACCTCTTGTGTGCATGTTTCTACAACAACTTTCTCAACACAAATTTGGTTGCACAAGGATGAGTCTAAACATAAATCATTACAAGAAGTAGAGGCATCCCTTTTAGGCATGTCAAAAATTGAACAGTTCTTTTTAGGTGCCTCGGTGGGGGTTGTACCAACGGCTATAAGATTAGCAACTTTATTAGTTAGCTCATCATAATGTTTGCACATGGTTTCCATTTTAGCAAGCAAACTTTTATAAGCATCTTGTGAGCAAGCTAACTTTTCTTTTAACTTTTTATTTTTCTTTACAAGTTGCTCATCATTGATTGTGCAATTATTTGTGTTTGCACTAGCCTCAAGTTGCTCAATTTTAGTAGATATATCCACATTAAGATTGCCAAATATTTCATATTGTTCAAGCAAGGTAACATAAGCTTGTTGTGAGCTATCTAATTTTTTTTTTAATTTTTCAAGCTTCTTTTGTTGACTAGTGCAAACCTTAGCAAAGTTAAGATTTTCTTGCACAATTTCATCATAAGAAGGTAGCTCATCATCACTATCACTATCATTGTCACTATCACTAGGAATAGGCTTTTTGTTACCTCATGCCATAAGGCACACACGTGAAGTGCTTGATGATGAATGCTTGTGCCCGCGCCTCTTGTGATGGTCTTCTTCTTCCCTTGAATTATCCCATGACCTTATTGATGTGAGGGCTTTGTCCTTGCACGTCTTCTTCTTTGTCTTGGGTGTGGGCTTGTTTGGACAAATTTCCACAAAGTGCTCCAACTCGTCGTATCCATAGCATCCTTTCTTTCTTTGCTCATTTCTTTGATTGGTGAAAAAAATCTTGAATTTGGATGGGCACACCCTTGACATTGAGCCTTTGGATCATCTTCTCCACCTTGTTGATAAGTTTGATTGATTCTTCATCAAGGTCGGAGGTGGAGGAGGAAGATTGATCATCATCACTTGATTCTTCATCATCCTCATCCTCATCCTCATCTTCTTCTTCATCCTCACTTGATGAGCTTGAGCTTGAGCTTGTATCTACTTGCTTGCCCTTCATCTTCTTTTTCTCACTACATGCGAGAGCTTTGCCTTTGCTTGATGAAGAGGCTTCATCTTGACCCATTTTGCGTGACATCTCAAATGCCACAATTTTGCCAATCACAATGGCCGGGGTCATGATGCTCAGTCCTCCAAGTTGTGGAGGATGGTAATGATGCTTGCATATTTCTTTTGGGGTAGCACGGAGATGATCTTCCTCACAATGTCTGCATCACCTAGCTTTGTCAATCCTATAGAATTAAGCTCATTGATAATTAGATTCAAACGAGAATACATATCATGAAAAAGTTCATCATCATTCATTTCAAAAGAATCATAACTTTGTTGAGCTAGGCAATATTTTTGCTCACAGACATTACTTGTGCCATCATGGAGCTCTTGTAATTTTAACCAAATTTCATAAGCCGTATTTAGAGTGAACACTTGATTAAACACATCCATGCTAAAAAATTTAAACAAGCAATTTTTAGCTCTAGCATTAAAATGAATTTCTTTTTCTTCACTCTTTGTTGGTTTATCGGAATTCTTAATGGGTTTCATCCCGTCATGAGTGACTCTCCAAACACCTAAGTCAAGCGCCTCAAGGTGACAAGCCATTCTAGCTTTGTAGTAGGAGAAGTTAGTGCCGTCAAAGTGCGGAGGCCTCGAGGTATCTATCCCTATCACTCTTAGTAGCGTCGGCTCAACGACGGTTAAGCCAAAAGTCTAAATTGAGTCAACCTGCTCTGATACCAATTGAAGAAACTTGTGATGCCTAAGAGGGGGGTGAATTAGGCAACTTAAAAATTCTACTCTAAGGGCCTCTAATTTCACCTTAGCAAACCTATGCAAGAAAGTGATCTATCTAAATGTGCATCTACGGTTTTGCTAATGTGTTGCTATCTCTACTGCAAAAGAGTTATGCAACCTAGGTTCCAATCCTATTAACTAGCCTATCAACTAAGCTAGGAAAGTAAAGCACACAACCTAGGTAACAATGTAAATACAGAAGGCAAAGATGAGGTAGAGATGCAAACTCCCATCGATGACTCCGGTATTTTTACCGAGGTATCGAGAAGCGCTCGAGCTTCCTTCTAGTCCTCGCTGGAGCCCCTCGCAAGGAATTCCTCGCAAGGGCCAATCTCCCGGTCGGGTAACTCCGTGGATAGCCCCGGACCTTCCCCATGCGCAAGTGGGTCTCCGGTGTGCCTTCGGCATGCCTCTCCCAGACCGCTCCCTGCCATCTTCACTATCAAGTTTCTGGCCAAACCACCGTGGGCTTTGTTCCCTTCGGTACACGGTGGCGGCCACACCACAAACGCGGTTGGTGTGATCTCGCAAGACTACAAGCCCCTCCGATGTACAACAACGGTGCGCGCAAGCACCGAGTGATAAGAGGTGTGCAAACCTCACTAAACACTAGGCCTAAACCTAGAGCAAGCGCATAAGCGGTGGTCTAATCAATCTAAGTACTTCGCAAAGCACCTACGCTAATCACCTAATGAATCACTAAGCAATATGCAAGTGGAGATCACTAAAATAGTGTATCAACACCCTTGATGTGTTTCCTCAAGTCTCCATACTTGTCTTGGCCAGTTGGGGTGGTATTTATAGAACCCAAGGGAGAAGGTAGCCGTTGGGATCAACCGTAGCTTTTCTGACAACGACCAGATGCTGTCGTCATATTGACTGGACACATCCGATCACTCACAACGGTCACCTGGCCTTCGGCGCGATCAACTGATCGAACATTGAGCGCGTCCGGTCGCAACTTCGCCTCTCTGGAACCTCTCTGGACTCAATCGGACGCTTCTGTTCCCACGTCCGGTCGATCTTCTGCCAGCGTCCGGTCTACACTATGTCGTTGTTGCAACGATGAACAGTGGACCTAACGCGATCGGTCCTTGGCCGCCTCAGCGTCCGGTCACACGGACAGACGCATCTGCGCTAGGGTTTGCTACCCGGTCGCCTCTGAAACCTTCCTTGACTTGTTTCTTCGCAGTCTTTGCGCCTGGCTTGGTTCCCATCTTCATGCTTGGACTTTGCTTGATATCTTGGATCTTCTCTTGTGCTACTTTAGGTATTTCTTGAGGTGTTGATCATCGGATCACCTCGTCGCCTTCGTTCAAGTCACGTCTTGCACCCTATTAAACTACAAAACAATTACTCGCAAATATGTTAGTCCAATTTGGTATTGTTGATCATCAAACACCAAAATCCAAAGTAAATGGGCCTAGGGTCCATTTTCCTTACAGACGTGTGGGCGCGACGGTTCTCGCGTTGTGAGGCGTGGCGGGCGGCGGAGGGAGCAGTGGCATGGGCGGCGGAGCAGGATCAGGGGCAAGTGCGGTGACTGTCAATGGCAAACCAGAGCAGTGCAGGGGAGCAGGCGGGCGGCGTGGTGGAGGCGCCTGCCACGATCGATACGAGATGGGGAAATGACGCTCTGTTTTTTTAGTAAAGGAACAAAGGTAGACGGCAGGAGGCTTGTTGGGCCGATTTGTAGACCCAGAAAGAAGCGTCTGGGCGAGAGGCGCGTCCGTACGGACATCCTCTCCAGAGCATTTCCATTTTACAAATTACAGACTTTGAACTGGTCATGAGCGAGGGGGCCAAAGAGCAATGACGTCTGGTTTTGCAGTGCGTGATCATATGGCTGTTCCATATATGCCTCATCACTCCCCAGCCGGACTCGGTTTCACTAGTTCTACATGCACTATTAGACGAGGTGCGCATATTCAGGTGCCAATGTGCCAGCACTTTATCATTTTGGTTGCAGTTATTAAAATATATGACCAAAAATGCAACTATGGATTGCGTGTCACCTAAAGTGGTTTATGTTTGACCAAGTTTCTAGTGAATAGTATTCACAGTTATGACTTCAAATTAATTTGTTATAAAAATACATTTTCTAATTAATCTAATAATATTTATTTGGTATCATAAATATTGATATTATTTAGCTATAATTGGTCGAACTTAATAAGGTACTAAAACATGAATGCATTCTTTTGGGAACGGAGGCAGTACATCGGTTTTGATTACTGGCAGTTGTCACTTTGGTTGCAGCTAGTTTTGATGTTCCTCATCTGCCTGTATGCTGCATTTTTACTCAGTTTAAACAATCGTGATATGCCCCGTGGCCGCTGGCAAACCGCCGCGACGTGACTATCACACACAAGAGAGAATCGAGAAAGAGAGGCACAGCTTGAGGAGGAAGATGGTGTTCTTCTCCTCAAATACGAGTTCTCAGTAATAAATTGACTTTACAAACTCACACCCGGCATATAGAGCACTTGCTCATGCTTACAGGCGTTGTCCAATGAGCCACTTGAAACCTACACAATCACAACATGACACCGCCTCCGTTGCCATGTAAGCTCAGCTCCCCCTTGCTTGAGATGTTGCTTGCTCCCAAGCAACCGTGTAGGAAAACGTTTTGTAATGACGTACCAATGCAATCTTCCTAGGAAAACATGGTTATAACCGGCCTTCCCACATGGCCGCTTATAGCAAGAGTCCGAGATACTATTGAGAGGGGAGCATGATCTTGTTGCTGTTATGTCCTTGAGCACCTCATCAAGCTTTAAATTCTCACATTTCATTGCTTTGCTGCCACTAGGGATTTTTGAAAGTTTGTGCAGAAAGTAGAATCGTATTGCTTGTCCGAATCGCTCAGGATTTGGGCAAAGGTCATAACGTCACCTTCGATCCGGTTGATAAAAAACTGGATGTCAGCAACATATACATTGAAACCCAAGGCGGGCAGTTTACTCACTCCTCAAACCACTCCGAAGCCAAATAGTAGATCACAACACGAAGTGCATGACATGAGTTGCATATTGGCACACCAACGAAAGAAAAGAGAGCTATAGACCATCGTGGCAAATATCATATCCGATACCGGACCAATGGATCCTTGAACTGAAGCCGCTGGTTATACACCCTCCACGCATAGTCCTCCAGTAGGAAAGAGTGAAACCTCCATCCATCCTCGTCGTCGGCTCCGGCACCATTTGGCTCGTCTTCGCGGCCTTCTCCGGCGGCACTGGAGAGCGGGACCAAGGGCGAGATGATGTTGTCCAAAGACAGCGTGATTAGGACCGTCAGCGACAGACGGTCAGTCGCGCCATGCTGCGTCTCCATGGGTGCGGCGGATGTGGGGCGAGCCATCCCTCTCACTTTCTTCAACTTGCCATTGCTCCACACCTAGCACGCGAGCCAAAAGGAATCATGGCAACAAAAGATGAGTCCTGCCGCTGCTGTCTGAAGATTGAAGAACAGCTCATATGACACAATGGTGTTCTTGTTTTTTTTTTATGTGTTTGAAAAGCAGAGATGTTTGGCTCTGTTTTGTGTGTGTGTGTGTGTGTGTGTGTGTGTGTGTGTGTGTGTCTTGACGTGTTCCAAACTGGGCGATGATCAGTGAGTGAACCACACCAGCTGATGCTGACATGGGACCTGATTGCCTAACTGGATAAAAAATGAAAACTGAGTGATGATGCTGAATTGCTGATGCGCAACCTACTTTAGAATTTGATGCCGCTGGCCGCTGCATAAACAAAACAGATGCTGGCCATCTCTGCCGCTGGTTCCTGTACGTTCTGTTCCAGTGGCACTACCACCTCTAGCGTGTACCAGAGCACTAAATAAATTGAGGCTTTTACCTGTGTGCCATTAAAAAAGTTTGCAATTATGTATAAGCCATTAAAAAAGTTAAGCTCTCACGAGTGCTATCACTCTAAACTTATTTGCTCTTCAAGTCATTCCATCCGCTTTTCTATCTAACGGTGTCAAACCGACAGGTAAAATGGTCATTTTACAGTGAAGTCCGTTTGTCAGCCACCCAAACTTTCTCTCTCTTCTATTTCCTGTGCACACGAAGGGCCGAGGGAGCTCCGTGCTGCAGCCGGGTTCTCTGCCCTCGTTGTCGTCCCGAGTGCTCCAGATGGTGCGGCCGTAGGCTTGAACGCCAGCTTGACGAGATCAGAGAAGGTGGGGTTGGCTCCCGGCTTGGTGTGGCAGCGAGCCTCAATGGTGCAGGATGCCAAGGCCGAGGTTGACGGAGACGTGGAGACGCCGATGCCCAGAGCGATGAGCCCCGGCTCGCGTCCCCTCAACTGGGGATCACGCGACACGGTGAGCACGAACACGACGACCTCTCGTCGCGGCAGTCTACGGAGGCCGAGCTGACCTCAGCGACGGTAGAGAAGTGCCTCCCGAACGCTTCGATGGTGGCACTGACGGGCTGGTGCGCCCGACCTTGAGCAGCGCTTGCTCGTCGTTGGCCACCACGTCCTCGTACACGGAGATGGTGACCACTTGCTCGCCGTCACAGGCCATGTCGTCGCAGCCCCCTCCTCCATCATGTACGGTCATACGGGTAGGCATGCACGAGAAGGCATCGCGCTGCTGCCCATGCTGCTGACCCCGACGACATCGCGCCGCTGCCAACGTCGTTGCCTAAGCGCATGTTCACTGCTTCACGCTGCCTTGCACCGACGCGGACGCTGCTGAGCATCGCATCGCATCGTGCCCCGACTATGTGGATGGCCCTCCACAGGCGCAGCTGCCAGCTGTGCTCGAGGCGGCCGTCATCTTGCATGCGCCCCACTAGAGCTCGCCACAGCCGCCGTCTCGAGCGCCCAGTGGAGATCGCCCGCGCGCCATGGATGCCGCCTCCCCGCGGGCTCCTCCACTGCGGCGAGCGTACCGCCGACAGTGAGACCCCACCAGTAGGGCGCGTAGGGCAGTGCGAGGCCGGCCTTGGTGGCATCCGCAAGACCGCGACGGCGCGGCGCGGGAGTGTCGAGCTCCGCCCCAGCCGCCGTGGGCGCGCGCGGGGGAGCAGGTCTGCCCTGCCCGCCACGAGCGAGCTCCGCCCGGCCGCCGCGGGCTCGTGCGCACATGGGGGGGGGGGGCTCCGCCCTAGCCGCCACGGGTGCGCGTGGAGGGCAACTCCGCCACGGGCACCGCGAGCGTGGCGCGAGGCTGGCGCACGGCAAGAAGGAAGGTGGATCTGGGTCAGTGACAGCTTGGCCCCACTAGACATAGAGAGAGAAAAGAAAAGCAAGAGGATAGACGAGTGAAGGGTACTTTGGACGTTTACACTGACGAGACCCACATGTAAGGACTGTCGAACAGTGAAAAACAAACAGAACACAGACGGAATAGCTTAGAGTGTAAAGAAGTTAAGAACGATGACACTTGTGGGAGCTCAACTTTTTTAATGGCCCGTGTATAATTACAAACTTTTTTAACGACACACAGATAAAAGCCTCCAATAAATAGCCTCTAAATTTTGACCAGATAAAGATGATATAAGAATAATTACGGTGCTTATGTAATATCTGCTTTCTTCATGGAAGACGCCATTGCGAATTTCAGTTACTAATGTTCATGAAATATCTGGGAGATTTGCAGTTATATAATTAAGTACCTGGGCAATGTCACCGATGGTGACAAGGATCGCGCCGTCGCGGGCGCCCACTGCCGTCCACTCGCCGCCGTCGTTCATGACCCAGCTCAGCGGTGCCTCTTCCTGCCCAGACGCCTCCCACTGGCAGTGAAGCGCCACGACGTACGGGTACGCCTTCTCCTTCCTGACGGCCGGAGGGGCCGTATCGGCGGTGGAGACCCGGGAGGCCCACATCAGGCACCGCGGCTTCCTCCTCCCCTCCGCGAAGGGCTCCTCCGCGAAGCCCGTGTCGGGGCACCCGGAGAGAAGCGCCACTACCCGCATGCCCACGTCCCTCATCCGACGCGCGTACTCCGCCGCAGCCGGGAGCGCGTCCGTGTCCCCCTCGCAGGCGTCGAACACCACGGCGGGATCGTCGGCGCCGCCGCCGTCTGCATCCTGCTCTCCCCCCTCCTCCTCGGAGAAGCCGAGCGTGCGGAGATTCGACTCTAGGCGCGTGGACGCGTCGATTTGAGACAGCTCGGCGAGCGCGGAGGACGGTAGCTCGGAAGGGAGGCCGTGGCCGGCGAGGTGGAAGTAGCCCACGTCGGCGGCGTCGCGGAGCGCGCGCTGATCGGGGGACTCGAGCGAGACCAGAGGCGGAAGCGAGGGCGACGCCTGCGACTGAGCCGCGAGTGGAGACCGTAGCTGCGGCGCCGGCGACAAGAGGAGGAGGCGGTGCAGGAAAGCAGAGAGCGAGGCGTCCGTGGTGCCCCCAGCGGCCGCGGACGACGGCGCCGCGTGGTGGTTCGACGGCGTTGGCGGAGGAGGGCCTGGGAGCGCGCTCCCTCCGGCGGTGGTCCTCGACGTGGCTGTGGCGGCCTCGGGGGACGAAGCGGCCATGGAGACGACCGGAGCGGCGATCGCAGCGCAGGGGTGCTTTGGTGGGAAACGTGTACTGGACACAGGGGTAGTTGGGCGCCGTTTGCTGTCCTGCGAAGGAGGCGGGCCTTTATCCGGGTCGTGTTGGTCTGGTTGTGTGGACCCACCTGATGGCCCAGTGGTGGGCCACTTTTGCGAATTGCGGCGACCTGGACCGGTGAAGCTGGCAAGTGGGCCGGTGCACGGGCACGGCTTTCTGGCCCCCATTTCCATCAAGGCAACAGCTCCCGCCAAATCAGAATCCTGCTGCGCTGCTTCATTCTGCAATAGTTTTTTTTTTTAAGAAAAATCTGAAGGGGGCTTGTTGACCGGAAAAAGTCTACTTAACCCCCACCTTTCATACATGGTCTACTTCACCCCCAAACTATGAAACCGTCTGTTTTACCCCATGAACTTTCCAAAACCGTCTATTTTACCCCCCCCGGGCGGTTTTTGACAGCGGTTTTGACAGCGGTTTGAATTTTCCTTTTTTTATTTTTCGGTGAATCTTTGAAAAATCACAGTAAATCATAGAAAAATCATAAAATAAAAAATCTAATTTTGTTGGACTCCACATGAGTAGATCTACATAGTGAATATATAATACGGTATGCTTTAGTACAAAATTTTTACTGTAGCCTTAGATTAATTGGAAAATCTAATTTTGTCTGTAATTAATTGGAATAATTCATAGCTGCAGCTTCTATGGTCCAATTGTGGTGAAATTTTTATGGTACGCTAATTATTGTATGCTTGAACTATAGTAAAAATTTCATACTCATTGGACTATGTATAACTTAGTTATAGATAAATTCTAATTAATTACAGACAAAATTGGATTTTCCAATTAATCTAAAGCTAAAAAAAAATTATACTAAAGCATACCGTATTATATATTCACTGTGTAGATCTACTCATGTGGAGTCCAATAAAATTAAATTTTTCATTTTATGATTTTTCTATGATTTTTCAAAAATTCACCGGAAATAAATAAATAAAAAAAGCGAACCTACCAGCAAACCCACCGTTACTGTAGCAGACGCGCGGTTACTGTAGCAAACCGCCGCTGAAAACCGCCCAGGGGGTAAAATAGACGATTTTAGAAAGTTCAGGGGGTAAAACATACGGTTTCATAGTTGGGGGTGAAGTAGACCAAGTATGAAAGGTGGGGTTTAAGTAGATTTTTCCCTTGTTGGCCCCTACACTTAAAGTAGGATTAACGCAAGCTTTTGACACTGTTGAAGGATCTGAGTAGACATGCGTGATGACATCTGATAAGTGAGGCTGTGTTTAGTTCGCGAATTTTGGAAATTTGGCTACTGTAACACTTTCGTTTTTATTTGGCAATTATTGTTCAATCATGGACTAATTAGGCTCAAAACGTTCGTCTCGTAATTTCCAACCAAATTGTGCAATTAGTTTTTTTCGTCTACATTTAATGCACCATGCACGTATCGCAAGATTCGATGTGATGACGACTATAGTATTTTTTGGGAAAAGTTTTTAAAAACTAAACCAGCACTGAGAGGAATAACTGCATGAAAGCATCCGTTTGCGTGAACCGTCGAGACCTGACCTCAGTGATGACTTCAGATTTAAGCCGCCGTGCTGCGCCGGGAACCTCTAGTTGCATTTGCTGGCTCACGTTAATAAGGAAAATAATGAGAGGGTTAGCTGCTAAAAGCCTAAAACCATCATTTGTTAGTAGAGGAGCTCACAGAACCATTAGTTATCGGTATCATTTTTGCTCCATGACTCTATCCATCAGCATTCGTGGATCGCTTGGTGGTGGTGGCATCCGTTGAACGGAGAGCGCACGAGGCATGGAAATTTCGCTGCCTTCCATGTGCACGTACGGAGTACCTACGAGTTACGACACGGCACGCTTCTGTGGCGTTTTAGTTAAATTAATTAATTACTCTCTTATGGGAGTTAGGACAGATGCATGGCACTCTCCGATGCCCACCAGAGTCAGGCTAAGAGCATGGCTAATAAGCCAGCCGACTGCCGACTGAGAGATTGTGCCATGTCATATATAGTAAGTAATACAGCTTGCACATATAATGGACTAGCTATCCAGATCGGCTGTAAGGAATATTTAAGTATTTATTGTTTGTATGCCCGGCGTATGGGATCAGGAGAGAGGTAGACGAAGGCTGGCTGCGGACTTCTTTTGTCTCGGTACCTGCGTTTTAGCCCGGCGAAGAACCAAGCGCCCGCCCAACTCTCTCTCTCCTTTTCTCTCTCCGCCAGCTCAGACTTTTATGACGTGGACAGGCATTCAGCCGGCTGAGTAAGCATTACTATACTTGCTCTAATAATACTGGCGGCCGCTGGCTGTAAGGTTTTCTTTATAGCTTTTTTTTAGCCTACTTGTATAGTAGTTAGTTCTTCACTTTTAATATATGGTCCACTTGTCTCTCTCACAGAGTTTTTTGGTTCTGGTGCCTAAGCCGTCTGTAAGCTTACGGGCCGCCTCTCCTCTCTCTCCTTTCATCTCTCCTCCACGTCAACATTTAATCAGCTTACAACTCGCTTCTTTTCTCTCTTTCACCTCAGCATTTAACTAGCTTAACGCAGAGAAAGCCGATCAAGCATCTGAACATGCAACCCAAAAAATTCAATCATAGGTCCGTAGGCTCGCCTTTCGTGTTTCTTTTTTGTTGCCAGCATGCTTAGAATATGGATACGTGTGCTTGGGCCATGTCAACTTAGTGCCTTGTCAAGTTGTCAGGGATCATGTTCAGTGATGTCGAGTGCTTTATTATTGGACAGAAGACAGTCCATGTGTGCCTATCGTTTAGTCGACGCCTAAAGAAAACGGGGAAAAAAAGGGTTTCTGAGTGTCCTTTGCGTGATTAGATGAGCGATTTTTCTCAGAATCGCGTAGCCGGTCGCGATCGTGACGGATTTCCAAGCTTCGAACCGAAAGCAATGGCAAAAAAAAAAAAAAAAAAAAAAAAAAAAAAAAAAAAAAAAAAAAAAAAAACCGGTTACAGCTCCTGAAACATCCTCCAGGAAACAAGTTTGTCTGTAGCTGTAGCTGTAGCGATCGGACGATGCGGAATTCCAGTTTGTCAACAAAAAAAAAAAAAAATGCGTGTGTGGTTGGAGCTAGTAGACGTTGAGCGTCTCTGTGTTTCCAGTCGTCAGGATTTGTCATGCGAAAAGCGAGGGGTACCATCTAATCGGCTAATCCTGTTTCAAATAACGTAGTATATTCTTTCTCGTAGTGTCGTATACGTACTCGGTCGGTAAAAATGAGACCGTGCGCTATGCAGTGTGCTTCTGCAGCCTCACCACACTCTCAAGTCTCTAGAGATGGTGAATCCGTTTCAAATTATAGTTCGTTTGATTTTTTAAATTCAAGTTTAACTATTCGTCTTATTCGAAAATTTGTGCTAAATATCACTTCTTTTGCTGTGGCTCGCTTTATTAACAAAAGTTCTTCAAGAATGACTTAAATTTGACTATGTTTGTATAATTTTTTGAATAAGACGAGCGGTTAAATTTGAGGTCAAAAAATCAAACGAATTATAATCTAGAATAGAGGGAGTACACTAGAGAGACTGATTTTTTTTTTTTGAGAAATATCAGAGAGACTGATGCGGCTATAACTTGCGATTACTTTGGGCTGAAATTTCATTAGGAAAAAGGAAGCCCAAGAAAAATCAGTAAGTTGTTAGCACCAAGGCCCAAAGATATTGGAGTTGGGGAGACACGCTGAGAGTTAGTCCAAGACGAATTAAGTCTTAGACGGGGCTCATGACCAAGGCCTGCACGGCCCAAGCTCCGAGTCAGACATTCAGGCCGAGCAAGACTGATGGAACTCTGTTTCACTTGTCTGATCACGGGTATTTCCCCTTTTTCTCACCCAATATAGTATTCTTAGTATTTATAGGAGGAAACAAACGGAGCTTTCACATTAAATCTCAAGGTCTATAAATCACCACATTAGTCAGAGGGGGAAAAAATCAAAATGTCCGTATCAATATATTGATAAATTAGCCACCACTATCGTTATGCAAATAATTAACCCAAAATGCTACTCCCTCCGTTCTAAATTATAAGTCGTTTTGACTTTTTTGGTACATAGATTTTGCTATATATCTAGATATAACGTATGTTTAGATATATAGTAAAATAGATATACCAAAAAATCAAAACGACTTATAATTTGGAACGAATGGAGTATCTATATCCTCCCTCTATCCTAAAATAAATAAATTTATAAAAAAATTCATATAGATTAAGGACGTTGGCAAAAGATACATGTGCCCTCATCTCCTTTCTTTTCTCGAAGAGTATCTTCTGGATTTGGCAGTTATCACTTGCACTAAGATTTTGTACGTGCTCCATATTTTTATATAATGTTATATTTTAGGATAAATTTTAAACCACCGAAAGTTATTTATTTTGGGTTGGAGTGAGTATTTTGTATCTATAAGCATCCATTATATATCTATATCTATCTATCAATCCATCCATCCATCCATCTACTAATCAATGAAATTCTCACACTAGCCATAGAAGAACAAAACATCTAGCCATTAATTTTTGTGATATTGAATTATAGCAGCTCGGATTTAACTAGAGAGGCCATCTATTTGTTCCATGTCACATGTATAATTTAAAGCTAATCATTGTTCAAGAAAAAAAATTGCCGCATACGCTACTACACAAAACCACATTTATTAAAAAAAGTGTTAACATTTACAAAATCAAAGAGGTAAACTATGAAACCACATTTCATAAGATATCTAACGACACTAATTTTATTTTGTAAATATTATTATTGTTTCTAAAAAAAACCTTGATCAAACTTGACTTAAACAGCTCAAGACCCCTTATATTTCATCAGCATGGAGCTGAGAATAAATAAATACAAGCAGACATTATTGACATTTGCCAAATTCAATTTCTAGAAATTTATTGAGTTGCGCACATTCATTGCCACAAATTACATTAAACATATACGAACGTGTTTCTTGCCTTTAAAATAACATCTCAACAATTTTCATTTTTTTTACGCCAAAATATGAACCAGCAATAATTTAATAGCTCAAATTTTGAGTCATAAATAACCAAACCACACATGGGTCGACGGCTTGGTTGTTGACCTGTGTGGGAAATTGGGGATCACATCCTCACAGGAAAAGTGGTGCTAAAAGCGGCAAACCAGATGCATCGGTGAGCACAGTGAAGGACAGGAAAATTGGCACGCACGGTTGTTGCCCCAGCTTCGAATGCTTCATGACCTTGATGTTTGATATGATCCATGCACGCATATCGCATGGGCATGACCGTGACCACGGACCAGAACTTCACGGGCACCCAAAGTACCAAACCGCGCATGACGTCATGAGGCTGAACCTGAAGCCAGCACCAACTGGCAGCTGCGTACCAACGGGACCGGACCAATCGCAATCCTGCTGCAGTGCTGCTGCTACCCGCAAACCTACGCAGGCAGCCAAAGTGTCTGCTGAAACCTATGCGAGGGCCGAGGAGCAGGGAGTCGACCGACGGCTGAAACCCATGCGACGGCCAAAGTGTCTGCTGAAACCTATGCGACGGCCGAGAAACCGTCTATTCTTGCATTTTTCTGGCAGATGATGAAGGCTAATCATGGGCATGCTTCGTGCATCCAGGTCCAGCCCCGTGGGCCGTGGTCCAGGGCTGCTTGCCGCCCGCATGGCGGCGGAGGCGGCCGCGTGCCCGCGTCGCCTGCCGAAGCAGGACGCGCGAACGGAGTTGTTTTTGTCCACGAGACCACGATCAGGCTTCACCCCGGGATAGCAACAAGCGCAGGTAGCCAGTTCCTGTTGCGTCCGTCAACAGCTGGTCCATCGTCGTGACGGTGAGCTCGTGATTTGCCGGCCTCAGGCTCTGCTTTGTGCCGTGATGGCTACATGGCACATTCCAAAACGGAAAAAATTATCGCAAGTTATATCCGGCAAAAAGGAAGATTGGAAGTCCTGTTGTGCACTTGTGCTGCGCGGAATCTTCTTGACTGAGCATTTTGTTCTCACGCTCGGTTGGATCAAACATCCGAGACAAGTCTGCACATACGTACATATGGTCTTTGATACGGTAGTAGTAGTCCACTACTGCTCCATAAACAGTCACGAAATGCTCTCAAAACTAACATAGCACGTTCAGGTTAAGCTGAGGAAAAATACCGGACCGAGAGAGAAAAAAAAAAAGAGGAGCAATGAAGATTCCTCACGATTCCATTTGATTAGTGGCGTTTGCTGCAGCAGTCGCTCTCTGATTTGAACCGAGCCAACCAACTCTGCAGGTTGCGTCCACGGGCAAGCCCCCAAATCAACGACCGAAACCAAACAAATCGTCTGAATGCAGGCCGGGCTTCCAGGACAAGCTTCGATCTATTAAAAGTCTATAAAACCAAATAAAGCTGCACTGCCGTTGCAGGAACATCGCTGTTATAGGCTGTGGAGGTTTTGGACGATGCAAATGATCTTCTGGTAGGTGGCCAAATAGCTTCCATGAACAGCCAAAAATAATGCCGTTTGGATCGCAGTGGGTCACATGACGCGAGGAACAGGCGGCACAAAATGTGTAAATGTCAAATCTCTCTGGCGAGAGAGGTCACTGTGACTGGCCTGCAACGCAACAGGCTTGTCACTGGGGGAGGGTGTACCACTACTACTGTACTGTGAGGCAGGCCAATGAGATTTGACAGGAGTTCAGCTAGCGTTAGATCCCTCGAAGCGTTGCGGTCCAATGAAACGTAGGCGTGGAACTTCCAGCAGCAAGCTTTGGTTAGGCGGTGTTTGTTACCTAGAGGTTGTCATCGATGTTTAGACACATGCATGAATTATTAAATATAGATTAATTATGAAACTAATTGTATAGTTTGCGACTAATTTACGAGACAAATCTTTTAAGCTTAATTAGTCCATGTTTTGACAATGTGGCGCTACAGTAAAGCTACGGTAAACATGTGCTGATGATGAATTAATTATGCTTACAAAATTCGCCTCGTGGAGTACCGACGGATTATGTAATTTGTTTTTTTATAAGTATCCGAGCACCCCATGCAACATCCTCCCGACGCATCTCCTAAATTTTAATCACCGGATCAAACACCACCTTAGTCGGTTCAGAGTGTTCGATCAGCTAGCTGCTATTCCCTGTACTACTAGTCTACTACCTCCCTTTTGTCTGAAAAATGTCATTTACCTGAAGTCCTGAACCGAACAAGGAGAGAGCGAGGAACACCGATCGGTCTATCAGAAACCACGGACGGAACGGAAGAAGACGAGCAGAAGCAGAGGAAAAAATGCTTATTGCTTAGGGCACATCCCTTTCTCTTTCTCCGGTACCACAGCCAAAGCGACGCCCCATGGCTATGGCCTACTACGGGGGTGTGGTGCTGCCTTGCTGTCGAAAAGGATGCCGCAACCGCGCACGCACTTCGATTTCAGCTAATGTCGCATGAGTCCAGTCCAGTCGTGAATGAATATGAATCTACGTCGCTCGAATGCTTGTTTCCCCCTCGAATTCGCTTTCTTATGGTTGTGGCTGCCTTTTGCGTAGCCAGCCTGCGCTGCGAAGCACCCGCGAGTTGGTCGTGCAACGAGCCAATGGCAGTGCTCTGGAATCTGGACAGACATGGTGTGTGTTCGCTGAAGCATGCATGCCCCGGGTTTCAGGACTGACGAGCAAACACGTTTCCTGAGGGTGAGGGGAACAGAGACAAATGGAGATTATTGGCACACAGGGAGCACTAATTGGCACATTGGGAGCACTAATGCTCGCAGCATATACTAATGTACCGTTACATGATTGGACAGCAACCGTTTTCTTTCGGGATTAATTGGCACTTGGTGGTGGTAGATGGCACAACGGTATCTTCCATGCCTCACAAGAGAAGCGACAGGGCAGCGGGGAATCACAAGCAATTCTCATTCCATTATCGCTTAAGACTTAGTGGCAATACCTAAGTTGCAGAAATGTGGTTAAGTGAAGCACAATAGCACAATGCTACAGAAGTTGAAGCAGCTGAAATGCCAACCGGTGTGACTTTTCTTATGCAAATGGAGTGCTCCCGTGGTCATATAAGGAGAACTGAAGTGAGCCTGTCATGTATATTAACATCTAGAATACCTGATAGGATCAAGAATCAGGGAATTTACGTTGAGCATATAATGGAATAGTAAGCCACACATGTTTTTTTTATTGCACGTCATGAAGTAAGCTGTAACAATAGGGGCCTGTTCGGTTACTCTGGATTCCACCAGGAATCAATCCGGATGATCAAAACTTATATAAACCTATGCAAGCAAACCAGACAAGAATAGTTCCAGGTCACAATACTCCTGCAACCGAACGGGCCCTAAAGGGTTTCGATCCTATTTGGTGCGAGAGGATCAAATCATTTGTACAAGGAGGTGATGTTGAGATAAATGTAAATGATTAATTGGGTCATATTTTCATACCAAGGGCCTAAAACAAGGTGATCCACTATCCCCTGTACTAGTAGGTTGGCAATCATTTTGTCTAGAGCTAAGGATGGTGGTTAAATGAAAGGGGTAATGCCTTGTTTAATTGAAGATGGCTTCACTATTTTCCAATATGCAGATGTACAGTATTTTTATGGATCATGATATTGAACATGCAAAGAACAGAAAGCTACTAGTATATAATTTTGAATAATTGTCTTATCTTAAAATTAACTTTCATAGAAATGAAATATTCTACTCTGGGAAGGCAAGAGACTGTGAGTCATAATATTCATAATAATTTGGCTGCAAAATACTCTTTTATCCTTTTCGCTATTTGGGTGTTCCATTGCACCGTAGGAAAGCCAACAACAATGATTGGAAGACCAGTGAAAGTGCATCTAGCTAAGTTAGTTATAGATGGCTTGAGTAGCACTCCTCAACTCCTAGGTTCGACTCCCCGTGGGGAGCAAATTTCCAGGCTAGAGTAAAAAAAAATCACCTCGTTTGTTCCATACCAAAGCACAGGTCTAAGTTTCAGCCCCTGTCGTTGTGGTTTTCGCATGGACTACAGTGCAACTATATATGAGTGGGGCACGGGTTTGGAGATATTCTCGGCCTACGTGAGAAGGTCTTCTTCTTCTTAATTTAATGTTCGGGGTTGTTTTACCTCCATAGGTTGAGTTCTTCTTTAAAATCCTTTCATGCGGAGTCTTCACAAAGATAGCCTTTTCACAGCCAAGTCTATGTGTAGTTATTGTCAATAATGATGTTAAGGTTACCCAAGAAATTTGCCATTTGAAATTACCTCTCAAAATAAAAATTTTATGTGTTACTTTAACAAAGGAGTCGTCCTTACTGAGGATAATTTATCTAGAAGAAATTGGAATGGTAGTAAATTACGCTACTTTAATAGCCAATCAGAAACTATACAACACATTTTCATAGTGTTATTATGCCAAGCCTTGTGTTGTGATGTGCATTTTGTATTGCGCACCAAACCTCCACACTTGATCTAAGCAAAGCGGTCAGATTCTTAGATCTTTGTTATTGACAGGGGCCGTGGTAGTTTGGTAGGCAATTTGGCTAAGTAGAAATGATTTTGTGTTCAATAATGACCAAACAAAAAATTTCTTGCATGTACTTTTTTTGGGGGGGGAGGTACTGGTTTCGATTCCGGGCCCTGTTACAACACACTGATGACCATAAAGGATTGGTTAATTTCGGTGTGCCAACTTCTAGAAACCAAAGTAATACTATTCTTTACTTCCTATGGATGGCATTTTCGATTTCATATTGACTAATAATGTTTAACATTTTTTAGTTTCCGTCTTTAGTTGTATTTTTCTGTGGACTAATGTCTTCTCTTTGAAGAGGTCTGACACTGGAACTTTTTGTTTATGGAAAAAAATTATGGTGAAGTTATGGGGGTCTTAGTCACTGGTTCACCCTTCACTCTCCAACTACAAATTGTAGTTTATATCTATATTTGTATCTATATCCACATCTATATATCTATCTATATCTATGTATCTACCTATCTATATCTTATATTTTCAATCCTTGCTAACATTCTATTTCTCCATGCAAGTTGACCACATTATCATCCACTAGCATGTGATTATTATAGCCCACTAGCATTTGAAATTACTGCTTTGTTCAAGCTATTCATGTCAGCAAGCTAATCTTCCACTAATGTGCCTTTAGTTATCCACATCAGCGTACTACACCGTCCACTAACATTCATTATAACATTCAGTATGATAGTTTATCTTTTCATATAAATCATCTAATTTTCACTTCAAATCATCTGTGATTTTTTGCAGTAGCGTGCGGGTAACCTTCTAGTTTAGTTTAGTTTTATCTTGAATCAAACATTTCAAATTCAAAAATCGCATCCAACAAGATTGTAATTCTATGGTTCTCTAGCTAATAAAATCACTCACTTTGCCGGTTTGCCCTGAGAAAATATCTAATGAATGTATTACCTGGACATATTTGATGGTGGATTTAATAAAACCAATTTTTTATTATAGATATTTGATGGCGGCCATGACGATGATAATGGGGGTGGTAGTGACGACGGGGGTAACGGCGATCATAATGCTGACGCCAATGACGGCTATGTCGAGGATTGGCCAACACCCCGCAGGAACTCTGAAGTCGACGACGACTCCGGTGACAGCAACTACAACCACTACCACCCTAGGGCCAGCTGCGGTCGCGGCGCTGCCCCGGCAACGTCTGTCCTGATCGGTGCCGTGTCGTGCCCCCTTGCAGCCCAGCCTCTTGGGCATGCTGATGCTGCGCCTTCACGTGGGCTGGTCGTTCACTCTCCGGTGGATTCGCCACCACCCACCCCGCCTCGGCTGACGTTGGAACCGGTGCCCGGGTCCACCGGGGATGCGTTGCCCGCCTCACCTGCTGCGGTGCCCGCAACGCCACTCCCTGTCGCGCACGTCGAGAATTCCCCTGCCACCGGTATGGTGGCCCGCTTCATCAACATTGCCCTGCACCTCCTGCTGGCGGGCATAAGTGTCCAGTGTCCACCAACGCCGCCACGCGAAGACTGGTGGGCAGCATGCGCTGAGGACGAGCTGGCTTTGGCTCCTCGGCCGGGTGTCTCTCCTGTGCGCCTAGTCCTTCCACAGACGCCGGATAGCCCACCCACACCGGAAGTGCCGGCCTCGCCACCGCCGCAGGGATCCTCGACTCCTCCTACCGCACAGCCTCCTCTTAACGCAGTTCCTCTGGGACCGGCGGATGCCGTTTGCGATGTGGTGCCTGATGAACCGTCGATCCAGGAGATGTTGGAGGGCGAAGTGTGTATCCCGTTACAGACACCGCTCGTTCACCGCGGACCGACGCTGCGCCGCTCCCGAACACCTATCTCGATCCATTCCTTACGGCGGAGCGGACGGATCGCAGCACGACCGCGCGCACCGAACGCGACTCGACAGGCGCAAATTGTATTGCTGAAGAAGATGGGGATTCATGTCGACGAGAATGCGCCAGATGCGGAGGCCGAAGCGAAACTCAAGCTTGCGTTTTGCGGGGACATGACCCAGCGGAAGCAAAATTGTTTACAGAAGCTGTTGCTTGGCAACATCGACCTGGCGGCCCTGGACCTCAACCTCGAGGGGCTGGGCAATGGCATGGCCTGATCGGTCAGCGCTCATGGACTTCGTCGCCCAACTGTTCTCCATGTTAACAAACTCTAGCTGCTTTGTGTGGAATGTCCGCGGTCTCAATGACCACGCGAGGAGGAATGTCGTCAAGGAATTTGTGTTGCTCCTTAAACCAACCATAGTTTGCATCCAGGAGACCAAGCTCTCCTCTATTTGTAACAATGTTGCTGTCAAAATAGTGGGGGGCTCCTTTGACTATGATTTTGTGCCTATTGATGGTGCGGCCGGGGGTATCATGTTGGCCTAGGCACGTGATTGGACTCTCTACATAGGGGCAGATTCTCCCTGACCACCAGATTCTCTAGCAGGGCTCTGTTGGAACAGCCCTGGTGGATCTCAGTCGTATACGGGCCTCAGCTTATTTCAGACAAGATCGAGTTCCTTGATGAGCTGCGATAGTTTAGGGCCGCCTCCTTGGGCCCTTGGTTCCTATGTGGCGACTTCAATATGATCTATCGGGCATAGGATAAAAATAATGACAGGCTTGATAGGCGCAGTATGCGGCGTTTTCGGGCTTTTCTGGACCAGCTACAGCTCGAGGAAATCAACATGGTGGGGAGATTATATACTTGGTCCAGCCGCAGAGAATAGCCAACACTGGAGCTCCCGGATAGAATGTTCGCCACGGCGGATTGGCTGTCTGCCTTCCCCAACCATGTCCTCAAACCGCTCTCCTCCGACTGTTCTGATCATTGCCCTCTGTTGCTGCATCACCATGTCTACAATGGGGCAAAATGAAGGTTCAAGTTCGAGCTGTATTGGATCAAGCTACCGGGGTACATGGAGGTCGTCGCTGCCACATGGGCGTCTACCCCGATCGGTGCTGATCCTTTCCGCATCCTGGACGACAAACTCCGTAATGTGGCTAAGGCTCTATGTAGCTGGAGCAATTCCAAGCTCAGTAATATCAGAATGCAGCTTGCGATGGCGAGGGAGGTTATCTTATGCCTTGATGGTGAGCAAGAGAGAAGGCCGTTAGACTCCTGGGAGTTCAACTTACACTGTGCCCTCAAACATCAGGTGCTTGGCCTAGCTTCGTTGTCCCGCACCATTGCGCGACAAATGCTCCAGAATCCTCTTTCTAGCAGAAGGAGACGCAAATACAAAATTTTACCACCTTCAAGCATGTCATCGCAACAGGCACAACCATATCGACTCAATTATTTCAGATGGGTCACAGCTTATAAATGATCGTGAGATGGAAGATGCTCTGTACAACCATTATAATACCATTCTGGGAGTTAATTTTGAACGGACCAGAAGGATTGCCTTCGAGGCTATTGGGCTGCCGTCCGTGGACTTGGACGCCCTAGAGGTTCTTTTCACTGAAGATGAGGTTTGGCCCACCATCAGAGAGCTGCCAAATGACAAAGCGCCGGGGCCGGATGGATTTATGGACGCGTTCTATAAGTCGACTTGGGACATTATAAAAACCGACATTATGCACGCCATCAACGTGTTCTGGTCACTCAACTTCAGAAGCTTCCATCACTTAAATGGCGTGTATATGGTCCTGTTAAAGAAGCGGCCCAACCCGTCTAGAATCAGAGACTACCGGCCCATTAGCCTCATACACAGTTTCAGCAAGATCATCACTAAGTGCTTGGCACGTCGGGTAGCTGTGGTGGCAGATCACCTTGTCCTACAAAATCAAAGTGCCTTTATCAAGGGGAGAAGCATTCATGATAACTTCAGGAACGTCCAACTCACATGCAAGGCTATGCACGTCAAGAAAGCAGCTTGTGTCATGCTGAAAGTCGACATTGCAAAGGCTTTCGATACAGTTGCATGGTCCTTCCTCCTTGAGATCCTTCAGCACATGGGATTTGGCCAAAGATGGAGAAATTGGATATCTACCATTCTGTCTACGACTAGTACCAGAATACTGCTCAATGGTCATCTAGGCAGACGTATTTGCCATGCCGGGGGACTTCGCCAAGGGGACCCATTGTCGCCACTGCTGTTCGTATTTGTCATGGAGGTCCTCAACCGCCTACTGGTCTGGGTGGAGACGTGGGGCCACTTGTCGCCCATCAGTGGTATTGCTGCTTCTCGTGTAAGTCTCTACGCTGATGACCTCTTGCTATTCATCAAGCCCACAGAGAATGACCTAAGGGTGGTCATGGCTACGCTCAACATCTTCGGCCTTGCCTCGAGACTGTTCTCCAACCTACAGAAAAGTGTCGCCATGCCTATTCATTGCTCTGATCAGGAAATACTATGCATTCAGGACATCCTGGCCTGCGCCATTCAGGACTTCCCTTGCCGCTACTTGGGTATTCCGCTCTCGGTTCGCAAGCTGAAGCGTGCGGACGAACAACCACTGCTTGATAAGGTCGCGGCAAGGATTCCGGATTGGAAAGGAAATTTGCTAAATACTGCTGGACGCTCTGCTCTTGTCTAGGCAACGCTATCAGCAATTCCGATCCATGCCTCCATCGCACTCTGTCTCTCGCCTTGGGCAATTGGATGTATCGACAAGCTTCGACGAGCTTTTATCTGGGCAGGCTCTGACTCGGTGGCTGGTGGTCGCTGCAAGGTGGCCTGGACAATTGTATGTCATCCCAAGGAGCTGGGTGGCCTGGGCATTGCGGATCTGACCAGGGCCGGTGTCGCTTTGCGGACGCGGTGGCTTTGGAAGGAACACGTCGCAGGGATAGCTACAAACACCAAGGACATAGCTGCGCTTGCTCTGTTCCAGGTAGCAACGGTTTTCACTGTGGGCGATGGGAGATCGACCATTTTCTGGACGGACCGTTGGCTGCAGGGCTCCTGTGTTCAGGACATTGCACCGACCGTTTTTGCTGTGGTTATGTCGCGAAAGAGAAGGGCGACAGTAGCTGAGGCTATCATTGATGATGCATGGGTACAGCACATTACAGCGTCGACAACAGTACAACTGCTAATTGAGTTTGGTAAGCTCTGCGACCTCATTGAGGGGGTACAACTCACACCAAACCCAGACACTATCACTTGGAAGTTCTATGAGGATCAGGGTTACTCGGCGGCCTCGGCGTACGGCGCCATGTTCCTCGGTTGCTCCACTCCACTGGGCGCATGACAGATCTGGAAGACCGGTGCGCCGCTGCGAGTGCGCTTCTTCTTCTGGCTGGTCATGCATGACAGGAGTTGGACGGCCGAGCATCGATTTTGGCACGGCCTACAACATTCCAGTACTTGTGTTCTGTGTGATCAAGAAGTGGAAACGATGGACCACATTCTTCTTGGATGCTCCTTCAGCCGTGTGGTTTGGCACATTTGGCTGCGCAAGCTGCACCTGCAAGACTCCATTGTACCCAGCCAGGAACCGGCCTTGCATTGGTGGTTAAAAAACAGGAAGCTCATCCCAAAGCAGCAGCGTCGTGGCTTTGACTCATTCTTCTTCCTCATCGGCTGGGCGCTTTGGAAGGAGCGTAATGCAAAAACCTTCAACAGCTCGATAACCACGGCTCAGCAGCTCGCGTTATTGGTGCAGGACGAGGTGGAAGCCTGGTGCACGGCCGGGTTCAGGCGCCTTCGCTCACTCGTGGCCAGGATGTGAGGCTTCCCGGCTGCTTCGTGTGTTTTAGTCGCAAATTAGTTGCTACGTAATCGCTTTATGGTGCTCATTGTTCGTTGGAGTCCGGTAACCTTGGATTACCGTTTCCAAGTTGTTGTTTGAAACTCCTTTCTTCTTAATGAAAAACGCGCTTCGGCGTGGTCGGAAAAAAATTATAGATATTTGTGATTTTAACTTAGTTAAACTTGAGAGTATGACTTAGCATAAAACTAAAATGACATTTTAAAATGAAGGGATTGGGATATATGGTAAGAGACAGTAGTGGCTTTCAAAATCATCCATAGGGCGCGTGTTTAGTTGGAGGGAATTTTGGAATTTGGCTACTGTAGCACTTTCGTTTTTATTTGGCAATTAGTGTTCAATCATGGACTAATTAGGTTCAAAACGTTCGTCTCACAATTTCCCACCAAACTGTGTAATTAGTTTTTTTCGTCTATATTTAATGCTTCATGCACGTATCGTAAGATTCGATGTGATGGATACTGTAGTACTTTTTAGGAAGTTATTTTAGAACTGAACACGGGCTTAGTAGAACATTTTGTCATTCCTTCTTCGTCACAGAAAACTAACACTGGCGCCTGATGTGCTGGACTAGACTCTGTTATTCCTGTTCGTACACGTGGGAAATTTTTGCTCTGAAAACATATCTTTCCCTTCACTGACAAGCCTGATGCACAAATCCAGGAGCAGTGACCCCATCCGCCGCCACCAAGAAGTCTCCACTGTCACGCTGTACTGGAATCAACGGTCACGTCGATGCAACTCCATCATTTCCAGAAGTCTCAAACCGGTCGTTAGCTGTTAGCTCTACGTGCGCTAGCACGTACTGCACAAGGTTAGGCCGTTGGGTGAAATTTGAAAATTTGATTACAGTAATACTTTCGTTTTTATTTGGAAATTAGTATTCAATCATAATCTAATTAGGCTCAAAACGTTTGTCTCGCGATTTTCAACTAAATTGTACAATTAGTTTTTTTCATCTATATTTAATATTCCATACATGTATCATATATCATAAGATTCGATGTGCTGACTACTGTAGTACTTTTTGGAAAAACTTTTTAAAACTAAACAAGGCCTTAGCTGAAATGTCACGCATTATTCTATCTACCAAGCAAAGCGTCGAAAACAATGGGAGAAATCCAATGAAATCCCGGCTGCGTTCTCCCAAACATCCGTGACGCACGCGCGCGCACGTTCTTCTTTCTCGAGAGGAAATGCGTGTTCATGTTGTTCTCAACATCTCCTCATCGTATATCATCATCATATTTCATAAACAGGCTGTCCATGTATATATATAGAATGGAGTTACCTCGTTTCATCAGGTCAGGACCGAAAAAAATCGTTGAATCGCATCGCCGCTTTCTGCTAGCTTATCGTCCAATCTAAGGTCTGCGCCTCCTTTTTTAACGTAATAAAATTAATTCATTCTAAAATAACAGTTTGCTAAATAACAGTTTGCTGGAATTTGTTCCGTTATGTAAAAAAAATCTTTTCCGATCTCCTCAGTAATGTTTAGAGGTGTGTGTGTATATATAGCTTCGTATTCAATACAGTGCTGTAGATACGAAGTAGTGGTTGAAATTAAACTAGTCCTAATATGTCAGTGACGTGCTGTACCACGTTTGTCCATGTCTATAGCATCGTATGGCCAGGTCGCGGCGACTACAGAGAATTTGTCAAGGCATAAAACAAATCCGTTCCATCCCTCCTGTTAATCAACTTTTGGGCTTGTTTGTCTGATAAGCCATGATTAAAAGTACTATTGACTAATTTGGTGCGACAAAAAAAATATTATTTATTAATGAAAAAATACGACTTATAAAAACCAACCAGACGAATACCTGTTGCTTGCACTTGCCTGTTCAACGCCTGCCCAGCCCAGGGAAGAAGAGAAGGGGGAGAGAAGCATCAGGAGATGGCATCCCCTCACCAAATCCGCAGCCCCCGGTGCTGACTCCCCGGCCGGGCCGGTTCGCCAGCCAATCCATAAAGACCCCCGGTGGCTACCTCTGCTAGCTAGCGCGGACGATCCGGCCTCCCCGGCTTTCTGATCGCGGTCGCGGCACGCGTTCGATCGGTCCAAGCGAAAACTAGCCCGGCGCACAGGGAAATCGAGGGAGAGGAGCATCAGGCAGCGCTGGGTAGTAGCGAGCGAGCAGCGGGCGCCATGAGCTTGGCGGGGCGGCGCAAGTCGTCGCTCGCGGGGGCGGGTGCGGGCGCAGGAGCCGGGGCCGACGCGTTCGGCGCGAAGCACGCCGTGACGTCGCTGCGCAAGGGCGGGCGGCTGCCGGTCTACGTGGCGAGCGTCTTCTTCGTCCTCTGCGTCATCGTCATGTACGGCGAGGACATACGGTCGCTCACGATCGAGCCGCTCACGCGCGTGCCCGAGCTAACGGTGCCGGCCACCACTGGTGGTGGTGGTGGTGGTGTTGGTGGTGGCCGGCAAGTGGTGGTGCCCCGGCGAGACATCTCCGCTTCTGAGAAGCCCGCCGCCGTGTTGCACCACAGCGACCAGGAGCAGCCGAAGCACGCGGTGACCACGACGACGGAGCCGGCGCCGGTGGCTGTCGTCGAGAAGCCACCGCAGGATAAGGTGGACACCACCAGGAGCCAGAAGAAGACGTCGTCCAAGAAGAAGGCGAAGAAGCTCCGCAGGCAGCGCGCGGCGAAGAAGACGGTGGTGCCGCCCGCGCTGGGCGTGCCGGAGACGTGCGACCTGTCCAAGGGGCGGTGGGTGTTCGACAACACGAGCTACCCGCTGTACCGGGAGGAGGAGTGCCAGTTCCTGACGTCGCAGGTGACGTGCATGAAGAACGGCCGCCGCGACGACACCTACCAGAAGTGGCGGTGGCAGCCCAAGGACTGCTCCATGCCCAGGTACGACACCTACCAGAAGTGGCCTCGGCTGGCTGGCCATATGCATGCCCATGCGCATAAACGAAAGGCCTTTCGATTCCATTGCAGATTCGACGCGAAGCTGTTCATGGAGCGGCTCCGGGGCAAGCGGTTCATGTTCGTGGGGGACTCGCTGAACCGCAACCAGTGGGAGTCCATGGTGTGCCTGGTGCAGTCGGCAGTCTCGCCGGGGAAGAAGTACGTCAGTTGGGAGGGCCAGCGCGTCGTCTTCCACGCCTGGGTGCGTCTCCGTCCCCCCCCACCCCCCCCCCCCCCCCCCTCCCTTTCTGCCTGCTTTAGGATTCGTGCGCCCAGGATAATCGTCGACAGCTAGTAGCCGGGCGCACGGGGGCCCTCGAGAATACTGCAAGCAATTCGTTCAAGCTTCCACGCAGGCAGCCGTTTTATTTTCAACCGTGACGCGTGCCCGTTGGTGACGGCTAGGTGCACCAACCTCGCGTCGCGTTTCCCTGGACGGCTGGACGGGGCCGTCGCTGACCAGGCCGCCAGCAGCCCTGCGTGTGTGTGTTTCCTTCCTCGAAATGAAATAAACTGACGAACGGACCCGAACCGCCTTTTGGTGCGTGCGGGTGCTGAAAATGCAGGAGTTCAACGCGACGGTGGAGTTCTACTGGGCGCCGTTCCTGGTGGAGTCGAATTCGGACGACCCCAAGATCCACAGCATCCAGCACCGGATCATCAAGGCGGACACGATCGGGGCGCACGCCGAGAACTGGCGCGGCGTCGACTACCTCGTCTTCAACACCTACATGTGGTGGATGAACACGCTCGACATGAAAGTCATGTACGACGACGGCGACGAACCCGGCCACCACCCCGTTTGACACGAGCGCGCTCCCGGAAGGGAACTGATCGACTTGATCGTTACATATTCGCAGGAGACCGGGCGGCAAGAGCTGGGCGGAGCATGACGAGGTGGTGCGGATCGAGGCGTACCGGAAGGTGCTCACGACGTGGGCGAGCTGGGTGAACGACAACATCGACCCGGCGCGCACGTCCGTCTTCTTCATGAGCATGTCCCCTCTCCATATCAGGTATATACTACATTTTTATTTAATTATTTATTTATGCCCACCCGAATTTTCGATGCCCTTTTATTATTCTTCTCATGCGTAGTAT
This sequence comes from Miscanthus floridulus, assembly GCF_019320115.1. Taxonomy (NCBI): domain Eukaryota; kingdom Viridiplantae; phylum Streptophyta; class Magnoliopsida; order Poales; family Poaceae; genus Miscanthus; species Miscanthus floridulus. Next base: position 126,138,624 of record NC_089584.1, read on the forward strand.
TAGATTCCACTCCAAGGCCTGTTCGCTTGAACTTATTAGCTGTACGGTCGTACCGTTTCAACGAAATAATGATATTTTTCTCTCACAACAAATCATCATTAACATTAGCCATTTTTTAGCCAGCCGAGCGGGGCGTCAGAGTACCCCACTTCCTACCTACTCTAAGCTCGAACGAAGCAAGAACAAGTAGTACGTACGCACGATCAAATCAACAAGGGCAAGGCACGTACACAGTGCACGCTCAAAATGCCAAGAGTGCAGAAACGTACTACTACTAGTAGTCAGCCTGTAGTTAACTCTTAATTAGCGTCGCGACGCGTCACGCGTGTGGGGGCGCCGCGCCAGAGCCTTTTATCGTTTCGCACAGCAAAGGGTAATGTACATACAGTACATGGCTGCGCAGTGCGCGTGCGTGGTGGTGCCGGTTCCTGCCAGTGCGATCCGTAGCGTAGCGCCGCATCGAGCAGCTGTACCTGTACTTATATCAAGGGTTTGACATTTCAGCGGCGTGTACGCTGCGCAGTGGTCGCTGGTCACATGCATGGAGTACCGATCCCAACGAGGATCCCAGTAGTACTTCGCTCTAGTAGATGTCTGTTGTTTACAGTAGTTGTTTCACTTCGCTGCTACTGTAATCCAGCCTCCAGTAGTACGTGCTACACCTTTTTGTGCACGGTAACAGGTGGTAAACGCGACTTTTTAGGCGTTACTTGGATCAGCACCTCCCCTCCCGGTTATCAATAATGCACTTTGCGTGGTCAAGAGACTTGCGTCACAAAACTGTCACCGCCCGTTAGAATTCAATCAATTGGGTGGGGGCCGTTGCTATCAGGCTACTATAGGAGGAGTATAAACTATAGTAGTATTGTACTCAGCGGGCTGTCCGTGCACGTTGCGATTACATTAGTACGTACTGTGGCAGGAGAACTCTGAGTTGTGCGTACCTGTCTCATCACATGGTCCATCGAATTATTTGCACCAGGTCACTAATAACCAACCAGATGTGTCGAAGCTTCCAATCGATATTCTCCCTTGGGCGCCGGCGGCTGCGATCCGTGATTAAAACACTGAGGGCTTGTTTTAAATCCAAGGCGTAAAGTTTTGGGTGTCACATAAAGGTATCGTATGGGGGTGTTTGGATACTAATAAAAAATAAATTACAGAATCCGTTAGTAACCCGCGAGACGAATTTATTAAGCCTAATTAATCTGTTATTAGTACATGTGTGTACTGTAGCAGCACGTTATAAATCATAGACTAATTTGGCTTAAAAGATTTATCTCGCAAATTAGTCGTAAATTGTACAATTAGTTATTTTTCTAGTCTATATTTAATACTTTATGTATGTGTCCAAATATTCGATGGGATGGGATAGGAACAAGAACTAAAGAAGGTGTGAATGCAAATATTCGATGTGTTCAAATATTCGATGCAGCTTTTGGTGTTGTTGTCACTAGCCGGCTGGCTACCCGGCTGCAGGGCAGAGGTGTGGTAGCTGCTAGAGTCTTGGTCCTTTGAAGTGGAAAGATCGGTACCAAGGACGAACCATTTGGCGTGCCTAGCCGCAAGCTGCATCGAAATCGTGGACTGTTTCATTCGCGATTGCGTCCACGGACGGAGCACTGACCTAGCCTGGAGTAGTTGGAGGCATGTCACGTCGAAAGATACAGTTGAGGCTCCGCGAACCAGAGAACAAGGTGACGATTGTGGCGCTATATCGCAGAACGCGTGTTTGGCAATTCAAAATTCACATCACGCGTAGAATTCTGAATTGATTTTCTTACCTGTTTCCATTTCCTTTTTAAGGGCGCTAGATATGTTATGCAGTGATGAAATAGCAAATTCGGCGTACTCCAAAGTCAAAACTGACAATGTTTTATTCTTCTTTCGTCTTTGTAATAAAAAACTATTACAGCCCGCAGGTGTGGGGCAACCCGGACGGGATCCGGTGCGCCAAGGAGACGATGCCGCTGCTGGACTGGCACGGCCCGCTGTGGCTGGGCATGGACTGGGACATGTTCCACCAGGCGAAGAACGTCTCCCGCCGGGCGTCGCCGCGGGTGCCCATCACCTTCGTCGACATCACCACCATGTCGGAGCGGCGCAAGGACGGGCACACCTCCGGTGCACACCATCCGGCAGGGGAAGGTGCTGGGCCCCGAGGAGCAGGCCGACCCGGGCACCTACGCCGACTGCATCCACTGGTGCCTCCCCGGCGTGCCCGACATCTGGAACCTCGTGCTCTACACACGGATACTGTCCAGGCCTGCACTCCAGCTCGAGTAAAACTGGTAGACAGAGGCCTTCAGATCGCCAATTCGATTCATAGGCTGCCGCTGGGATGGCATGGCCGGTGCCCGGTGGGTTATACACACACAATCATCGTCGGTTCAAAAAGGAAAAATTTTCTCCTCCTTTTCTTCACACATTTCTCTCCAAGTCGAAAGATGCCTTTGTTTGTTTATTATATAGGGGTGGTATAGGTCAGTCAAGTGAAAAGAGACTGTAAATGGGCGGGCTGTGAGATTAACTGCCCCAGATCGATCGAAATGTACATTCGGGGTAACAAAAGCTGGAATGAAAAGAGATGAACACATACATACTATGGTTTACACAGAAACGGGCACTCGCATGCGTCCACCCTGACCCGCAGCAGAGTCGTGCCCTCGTGGGGCACCTTTTCTGCGCGCAGGTTTGTGTGGATGTCTTGTCGTCGCGCACTCTTTTGCACGGACGTCTCCCTGTTCGTTTGTTTTTTTAGTCAACTAATAATATTTTTTCTTCTAATAAATATTTTTAGTCTTTCCTTATCAGCCAAACGCACGTGACAACGGGAGGCAGATCGAAAGGTGATGGGAGTTGAATGCCCTTTTTAGCAGGTGGCCGTCCTGCCTGGCTGCCTCGTCGTTTTGGTGCACAGGTCCCTGATCCAACTGCGTAGGCCGAGCGAGCGAACGAGAAACGGACACCAGCAGAGGTTGCGGTGCGGAGGTGGTCATCATGTCGTTGCTGGAGCGTGCGCTCTGGACTGGAGACTGGACTCAATTCGGACAGGTTCTGCGCTGCTTTTGGCGTTCGCTGTGGCACTGAAACTCCCGTATCACCTTTGCCCTGAACGGATGGACCTGTGGCGGGGGTAGACTGATGCGAGGGCCGAGAGGACTTCCATTCTGTTTGGACGGAGAAAGTAGTAGTGGACAGCAAGGACGTCTTTCTTGAGATAGAGGCAGTACAAACCAGTTACTACTTCATCCCTCTTAGAAAAAAAAATGTGTATTTCAAAACTATCCATTCTTTCATCAATTATTTTTATCCAATGTATTATTAGATTAATTATGATATATATTTTTACAGTAACCAACTTAGAGATAAATAAATTTGATAATATTCTTTATAAATTTATATTTAAAAATAAAATTAATAGTCTCGAAATGCGAAATATACACTTATATGAAGGGAGTAGTACTACATAGCTATAAATCGAATGAACGTCAGGACACGAGCCATCGGATGTCACGGCCTGTACTTTCAGGAGCGGCTAACCACGCACAAAGGGACAGGGTGAGAGTACTGAGCATGCTCCTAAAGTCGTACCCTCGGAGCTCAGCCGTTCAGCATCCATCGACGTCTCAGGGCATCAGCAAGTAACAAGTACTCCTCCCGTTCTAAATTATTTTTTTTATTTTTTTTCTAAAATATATTTTTATCTACATATTGAAATATATAATGTCAAGATACACAGTTGAAACTATATATATCTAAAAATTTAAATGACTTATAATTCAGAATGGAGAAATCGTATTAGAGAACTTTTTACTAGATCTCTTATATCACATCTCTTATAAATTACTCTCTCCGTCCCAAAATAAGTGTCGCTATGGCATTCATACCGGTCGAACTTTCTCAAATTTAACTAGATTTGTAGAAAATATTAGCAAAATTTATGTGTCCACATAAGTTTATTATAAAAATAGATTCAATGATCTATTTAATGATACTAATTATATACTATAAATATCAATATTTTCTTACACATGTTTGGTCAAAGTCAAAAGCACTTGACTCTTCGGAAAGCTAGAACAACACTTATTTTGGGATGGAAGAAGTATTTTATAAGAGTACTTTAAAATCAGTTTAGAATATATAAGAGAACATTGCTATCGCAGATTACTTAAAACTTATCTCCTAAATTTCTTTAGGGCTGAGGGATAGGAGGTTGTGTCCTTTACTTAGAAGAAAGAGTGCATCTTTTGAGAGTTCTCTTAAAGAAAGTATAAAGATGAGATAGGATTTGGGGGATCTGCTGCAACACTTTCATGTCTTGAAAATTACTTTTTATATATAGAAGATTAGATAGGATATCTGATGAAGATGCTCTTAACCCTCTACATTGGGACTTCTTATTAGCCTCAAGATAAAAAGGTCTATTCCACATAGACACCAATGGTTTCTCAACAGAGAACACACTTCTTTACTGCCCGGTTTCATCACAACTCTTTCATCTTCCTTCTGTCACTTTGACACTGTAGAAGAAGAAAAATACTATCATTCTGCGAGCCACCGTTCTCTCTAGATAGCATCCGAGCCTATATATGTTCTAATGAGTAATAATGAGACCACCAGCTGACTCAAGCACGCCCTTATGCCAGACAAGAAGCATTTTTTAGATATAATAACATCCATGAAAAACATCAGAACGGGAGTAAGAAAACAATGTCTGCTCAGCATGCTAGTTCCTTCATTTCCTTTCTGATTTCTTAGCTTTTCATTACTGCATGTTCTATAGGACGCGAGTGCAACCACACGACAGCACGTCGAAAGACGTTTTATGTTGGTATATAATAGCAACCAACATTTGCAGATAAATCCGGACATCGAGTTTCACAGCCCTGTTAACTATCTAGCCCATGTACACTCAGAATGTTATGGGCCTTAAACTGATGCACGACCGTCCGGCTCAGTGGCTAAGCCCGGCCCGCACTGGGGTCAATGACTCAGTTAACCTTGGGTACGCGCCCGCAGCTTCCCCGCGCCGCCGCCGCCGCCGCCGGCCGCTCTATTAAGGCCCTCTTTGGTGCAGCTCCAGCTCCGGGCGGCTCTGGCTCCCTCAACTGTGACACGGTTCACGTCCTGTGCGGACACTATTTATCAGAGCCGATTTTATCGCTCTTCGTTTTCTCTCACAGAGCCGTTCTGCGGAGGAAAAGCTCGTTTTTTACTCCTTCGGTTTTGGCTACAGTGTCACCACAGTGTAAGAGCTGGAGCCCGCGGGGCCAGCCAAACGGGGCCTAAAACCCCTGATTTGCTTCAAAAACCTCCCGAATCCTAGCTGCATACGAGCCTAACCTTCATCCTCATGGTGCGATGCATTCGTTTGGGCGTTTCTACGGTGCCGTCGTCCGTGCTCCTAACTAGCTAGCTGCTGCTGGTGATTGCGGTTCCTGAATCTGAATTGTCGGGATGGGCCGATGCGTTGTTCTGTTTTTGTTGTAAACTCGCCTTGCGGTTGCGGCGTGAATTGCTTCTGTTTTTTTTTACGGCAACTTTATCGAGAGGGGCCAGAGATTTGTGAATCGGTATCCTTCTTTTTGCTGTTGCCCACATTAAAACCGGCCAAAGTTGCAGCAGAGTGCAGGATCTGTTTTCTTGTCCTGCTCCTGTTCAATCCTGGAGCTTTCCATGGCCGGAAATTTCCGAGTCTAGATTCTGGAGTCCCTGACCCAGGAGCCTGAACTCAACCTCTTTTTACCTTTGGTTTGCAGCCTTGTAGCTGTAGGTGGCGTACCAGAGTAGAGCGAGTGCTTGGAGACTTTTTTTACCCGCAAATTTCCAAAGTAACAGCGTGCCCGTGGTCTGTTTTGCCACCGTTTATTACCACAAATACTACCCTTTTTTACCCGCAAATTTCCAAAGTAACAGCGTGCCCGTGGTCTGTTTTGTCACCGTTTATTACCACAAATACTACCCCGTTCAGAAATATGTACTAAAATTTTTTAGTTTGAGTTAAATGCAGTATAGGCCAAGCGTGTATCATATAGGTCATGAACTTTGAAAATGTATTTTTATACCCCTAAACTTGTTAAGGCCCTGTTCGGCTCACATAATATTAGACTTGTTCGGCTTCTTTTTTTCAGCCGGAACAGTGTTTTTCTCTCACAACAATTCAGCCGGAACAGTGTTTTTCAGTCAGTTTCAGCCAAGTTTCAGACCAGCGAACAGGGCCTAAGTGGTACACCGTTGTCGGTGTTTCGGACCGGGGGATCCTCAACCAACTAGTAAATTTATACCGCGTGTTCCCGATCCCGGATGATGATGTAAAGAGACAGAAGATTTATACTGGTTCGGGCAATTGGTGCCCTACATCCAGTCTGAGAGATCGATCTTGTATTCCTTGCACCGAAGCGCTTATAATAGGGGGTTACAAGCTGGGTGAGAGAGGGAGCTAGTCATAGGTCTCGGCGATGAGTGATGCAGACTGCTTGAGACGTTGCTCTCAGGCAACAGGGAAGTGTGCGTGTTACAGAGTGTTGCTTTGGTGGGTGCCTGTGTTCCCCCTAGAAATGGCTCAAGTCCTTTCCTTTTATAGTTGAAGGGAGGACAAGGGTAGTACGTGTGCTAACTATACGGCGTCATGCGAACGGAGGCGGCGTGTCCGAGCCCTGTAGCCTTTTCCTATGGCGGCGTGGTCGTCGGAGTGGTCCGTCCTTGAAGCGCTGGGGCGACGTGCTGGTCACATCCGATCCTGTGCGTCATGGGAGCTCCAGGGCTGCCTCGAAGCGGACGCGGCGGTCAGCGTGCGGGTTGCCGTGGATTGACTGCGCGCGAGGCCGAGGCTCGGTTGGTGCCGATGCCGAACCGTGGTGGGGGTCTCGGTAGACGTGAATCTCGAGATGGCCGAGGCCCTGACGTAGAGTGCCGAGGCCCGGAGGGAGCGGTTGATCTGGTACGCTGGTTCGGAGGCAATGATGGCCCGGGCCAGACTTCCCATGCCGCGCTGTCTTCGGGGCGTGTGTTACGGGGCACAGCGTAGCGCCGGCCCTGATTATGGGCACAGTGCCTGAACACAGTGGCCGGTAATCCCCGCCGTGCCTTGTCTTAGCCGGTATGGCATTGATGCGACTTCTTGTCCCGTCGGCCACTCCGTGGTGTCGAGCCGTCATCCGGCTGAGATTGTGGGAGTGGTTGACGCATTAATGGGACGTGACATGCTGTCGGGAAGGCTGGTCGAGGCGGGAGCGACGGGTTATTGACAAGCCAGCCTCGAGCGATATGGAGAATAGTTGTCTTGTTCGAGGCTGTACGCACGGGGCCTCGGACGAGACAGAGATTGGGATCCTTGCCGAGGCCTCTCGCGCGAGGCCTCGCGCGAGGCGAAGATTTCATATGGGTGTCGAGACCTCCCGTGCGAGGCCTCAGGCGAGGCGGAGAGCCGGTGGGTCACGACGGGGCTGGTGATGAACCCATGGCTTACCTTCTGGCTTGGTTGTTGACAGGATTTAAGTGACTCTTTTGGTGAACGCTCGGGGTACCCTGTTTTATGGTACCCGATAGTAGCCCCCAAGCCTTAGGGGGAGTGCGTGCACTCTCCCTAAGGGTTTGTCGAAACTTGGCTTGCAGCCGCTCCTGTAGGGATTGTGTCTCGCTTCTTGAGGTTTCGGTGGGTGCGCGCGAGCGCACCCGCCAAGTGTAGCCCACAAGGCCCTGGAGGAGTGGATTTTACTCCTCTAGAGGCTTTTTTCGTGCTTGAGTGAGGAGTTTTTATCATATTTGCCGAGCCTACAAGTGCGAGTTCGGGTCGTGGGGTTTTGGCAAGGTTGCAGGGAGAGCCCCCGAGCCTCTGCACCAAGCAAGAGGGCAATCAGGGGTGCCCCTGACTTTTTGCATGACCCTCATGCTTCCTTTTCGCTCAGAAGGAGGGGTGGAATATGCCAGGCTACCCTCGGTGGGCATGAGCGGTGGCACTTCCGGTGAGCTGTTATCGGGTAAGTCCGAGTGGAGGCCCACGCCCCGTTTGCTAGGGGATGGCTAGTGGTCTAGAGACGCACTCCAAGGGTACCGGAGGGTTTCTCTAGTGGGTGTCGAGGCCGTTCGCTAGGCTCCGGTGGCTCGGTGCCTCCCTATGGTGGGATCCCATTCGAAGACCTCCTTGCCGGTCTCGAACACGACTTAGGACGCCCCGAGCGATTGTTTGCTTGGGCCTTGGCCATACGTGGGCTCGCCCATAGTCATCCCTAACTCTGTTGCCCTAGGGCGGCTGTCGAAACCTCAGGGGGCCCAGCCTTCGAACCCCTGGACCGTAACGGGCTCGGTGCCCTTTATTGTGTTTGTAACGAAACTTCTAGCATGGACTTAGGTTGTTTGTCTTTGTCTTGGGTGCAGGAGGAGCCCCTGAGCCTCCGCCCGGTGCGAGAGGGCGGTCAAGGGCCCCCCTGACTTTTTTGTTCGACCCTCACATATCCTTTTTGTTCGGACGAAGGGGTTGTTTGCCGAGCCCATTCGGGTGCGAGCCTAGGCCGCTGGGTCTCGATAAGGTTGCAGGAAGAGCCCCCTAGCCTCTGCACGGAGCGAGAGGGCCATCGGGATTTCTCCTGGCTTTTTGTACGCCCCTCACGCATGAGGGTTTGTTTGTCGAGGCCCCTTTAGGTGCGAGCCTAGGTCGCAGGGTCTCGGCATATCTGCAGGAAGGGCTCCCTAGCCTCTGCACGGAGCGGGAGGGCCGTCAGGAGCTCCCCTGGCTTTTTGTATGACCCTCGCGCTTCCTTTTCGCTCGGAAGGAGGGGTTGTTTTGCCGAGCCCCCTCGAGTGCGAGCCGAGGTCGCTAGGTCTCAGCAAGGTTGCAGGAAGAGCCCCTAGCCTCTGCACGGAGCAAGAGGTTCGTCAGGGGTTCCCCTGCCTTTTTGTATGACCCGCATGCTTCCTTTTCGCTCAGAAGGAGGGGTGAAATGTGCCAGGCTACCCTCGGTGGGCACGAGCGTTGGCACTTTTCCGGTGAGCTGTTATCAGGTAAGTCCGAGTGGAGGCCCGTGCCCTGTTCGCTAGGGGACGGCTAGCAGTCCAGAGACACACTCCAAGAGTATCGGAGGGTTTCTCTAGTGGGTACCGAGGCTGTTCGCTGGGCCTCTGTGGCTCGACGCCTTCCTATGATGGGATCCCATTCGAAGACCTCCCTGCCGGTCTCGGTCATGACTTAGGGCGTCCTAAGCGTTTCGCTTGCTTGGGCCTCGGCCCCATGTGGGCTTGCCCATGGTCGTCCCTGACTCTGTTATCCTAGGGCAGCTGTCGAAACCCCTAGGGGCCCAGCCTTCGAACCCCTAGACCGTAATAGGCTCAGAGCCCGGTTCCTTCATCTGAAAGGAATAGGGCGGGGGGGAATATCTCCCCCATCGGCTCGACAATGGCTGGCGCGCCTTTTGAGGCGGTTTTCTAGGGAGACGAAACAACGCCTGCTGTCGCAGTGGTCGGGCGCGACGTGGTGGATGGGACGTAATTGTTCCCGTAATTAATGAGAAAAAGGTGGGCACGTGGGCGGTAAAATCGGATCAGGATTAACCGCGCCGGATCCAGGGGAAACTTCCCCGATTTCATCACCCGTCTGTTTCGCCTTTACCTTGTATAAATACGCAACGAGCCTCGCCCCTCCTCACCTTACCTTTCCTATGTTAGTTCTGCCCCCATCGAGCCATTGCTAGAGCAGCGGGCGTCGGGAAGAAGAAGGGAGAAGGGCGAGCCAGAGAGAGAGAGAGACTCACCACCGCATCCGAACCCTCCACCACACTCATGGCCAGCAACATCTTTGTCATCGAGGCAGACCCTTGGGATCCGTCTGACATCACCGTGGAGATGCTCCAGTCACTCGTCGACGGCGGACTCCTTCGTCCGGTGACGGACCCCAACAGGCCGGAGTGGATCGCTCCGTCGGGTGAGCCAGAGCTAAGGCCTCACGACGGCTACGTCGTGAGCTTTGTCTCCTTTCATGAGCGCGGCCTCGGCGTTCCGACGGATCGGTTCATGCGGGCGCTCCCGCACTACTTTGGCGTGGAGCTCCACAACTTCAACCCCAACTCCATCACGCAGGCGGCTATCTTTGTCGCTGTCTGTGAGGGGTACTTGGGGATTGCTCCCCATTGGGAGTTGTGGCTCCATCTCTTCCAGGCGGGGCACACCACTAAGCCAACGGGCATGTCGGGCATGAGGAAAGCGGTGAGGGCCAGTGGCTGCACTCTCCAAGTGCGTCAGGACCACCAGCACCTCTGCATCCCAGCCCAGCTCGCATCATCCAATCGTCGATGGTACATGAGCTGGTTTTATCTTTGCAACGGTGACGGAGGACTTCCCCCTACACTGGGCAGATTGTGAGGAGCTGTCCGGAGAGGTGGAAGTACGGCGTCCTGAGGAAGGATTAGCCCAAGCTGCAGCCGCTTCTAGAGGGGCTAGAGAGGCTGTGGAGTCGTGGCCTTACTGTAGCCATGGTCGTGGCTGCCTTCCACCGCCGAAGGGTGCTGCCGCTGATGGCTCAGTGGCGGCGCCTGTTCGAGATGAGGCCGGGTGAGCCAAATGAGGGCATCTAGATGTCCTCCTCTGCCCTTTCCAACAAGGAAAATCTTTGCCTGGTGGGGGAGATGGTGGAGGCGAAGCTGAGGGGCGGCAACCTGACCCCCATCGTGATGCGCCCGTCACGGGGGTTCCTCTCGCTGGTAAGTCGCGCGACGCTGCAGCCCCGAGCCTTCTCCATTTCTCCTTACTTCTCGTTCCCTTATGCTTGTTCGCCGTTCCTGCAGGGGATGAGGGATGTGCATGCCTCTCCGCCGCCCATCCCCAAGGACGCGAGGCGGTGGGCGATCAACCAGGCACACGCTAAGGCACAGAAAAAGCGGAAGGACGCCAAGGCGGCGAAGCACACGAAGAAGATCCTCGTGCGCGAGGAACTAGACAAGAGCCGCCACCAGCAAAGGAAGGATGGCCTCCCGTTGGAGGAGTCCCCGTCGCCATCGATATCAACGGATGCCTCGGACGGGGATGACGAGGGCAAGACGGGGCGAGGTCCCCTGGACCATCTCCCTGACGTAGGGGAGGCGGTGCCTGGGGCGTTGGCAAGCAGCCCGACGCTTCTAGGAGGAGGAGGAGGAGCTGCCCCGGGGTCAATAGTTGCCCACCTCGGGGCCAAGGCCAACACGCCCGAGGAGCGGGCATTGGGAAAGCGTGCCATCAGCCTGGTGGGCTCGGCGGCAGCGGTGGAGTAGGTGGCGGCGGGGGCGACGCAACTGCCCCCGTAGAGGACCGAGGGGGCGTCGGGGTCCATCAAGGACCATCCGGCGCCAATGGACACGGAGGCCGTGCCTCTGTCGCCGCCACCGCCTGCACGGACAAGGGTCGCCGTGGTGAAGCGGTTGCCACCCCGCTCGAGGTAGGTGTATTTTTGGTGGAGTCACAGTGCTTTCCGTCCGTCCTTTTGTCTTGTGCTGACCTTGTAAACACTTTGTCCTTAGCCGAAAGTGGCCTACAGAGGTGCCTACCTTAGCGCCCCTAAAAGCGCTCAAGGTTAACCCCAGCTTCACCACCCACTGGGTGGCGGAGGCGCAAGCCGTCCTGCAACGTGGCACGGCATCAGTGAGGGCCGACCCGAAGGAGCCGACCACCCAAGGAGGGGCTGCCGGGGTGGCCCTAACACAGGTGGGGGAGGGAGCGCCTTCGCCCCATGATGGGGAGGCCCATGGGTCGGATGGGGCCGAGGTTCCCTTGCCTGCGGAGGCCGCTGAGATCGAGGTCCCTATGGTTTCACAGGCCGGGGCGACGGAGGCCACGGCGCCTAGGACCATCGAGGTCGCTGTGGCGGGCGCCAGAGCCCCGGCGACCGCCGAGGCCACGGTGGTGGGGGTCAAAGCCCCCAGGACCACCGAGGCCACGGTGGCAGAGGCCAGAGCCCCCGGGACCACCGAGGCCACGATGGTGGAGGTCGGAGCCCCCGGGACCACCAAGGCTGACGTGATTGCGATGAGGCTATCGACCCAGGAAGTGGAGACGAGGGTCGTGGAGGCCTCGGGGGCACCCTTGGTTCAAGGCCCGCTGTCATTGCGGGAGAGCACCCGGGAGGTGGAAGTTCTTCCGATCTCCTCCGACGATACTTCCCAGGCGCAAGAGATGGCCGGCGCCGAGGTGGTCGGTGTCATGGAACAGCCGGTTCCAACCTCGGGCGAGGGAAGCTCAGCCCTCGCGCGAGTACGACCCGAGCCCCATGGGTGGGATCACCCACGTGTCTTGTGGCAGAGCTGGGACAACCCTAGGGTGGAGCCTCTGTTTGCCCTCGAGGACGCGGCCGACGGCGGTCGCTGGGACACGTTCGAGCAGTACCACCAGCTGGTGGAGCGGTCACTACGGACGACGCTGTCCGTGGTGGCCAACGATTTGCCCGGAGTCACCCAGGTTCGTGCTTTCTTTTCTCATGCAGTGGTCTTTTTCTGAGTTTTCTTTGTAGGGATTGACCCCTGTTCTGTTTCCCCTAGGAGCTCGAGACCTGGTCCCTTGGGAAGTCGGTCTTTCTCCGGCGGGAGAGAGACGTCTGGGACCAGCTTCAGCGGCAAAAAGGCCTTCTTACCAGCGCCAACGAGCTCCTATCGGCGCGGAGCACGGAGGTGGAGGACCTCTGCCTTTGTTGTGTCGACGCGAAGGTCGAGGCGGCCACGACTTAGGAGCAGCTCACCCCTCTGGCGGCGTGGGTCAAGGAGTTGGAGGAGGAGCTCACCCGCGCGGCCAGTGATCGGGACGCCTTCAAGTCTTGAGCCGAAGAAGCCACGGCCTCGGGTAAGGCTCTTGCTAGGCAGGTAGGAGCGGAAGAGAGTGCACACCAGCTGACGAAAGGCGCTTTGGATGAGGCCCTTGCAGTGGCTGAGGCCTCATGAACCGAGGCTATGGTTTGGAGGGGAAAGGCCGAGGGTGAGTCCTAGTCCCCTCATTTTATTCGCTTTATCTTATGTTCGCTCCCTAACTTCGTGGTGTGACGTAGAGCTAGGGAGTGAAGCTTCTAGGGTGGCCGAGGCTTCTCGGGTTGAGGCCAGTGCCTAAAGGAGAAGGCCGAGGCCTCTCGGGTCAACCAACGCTGGGAGCTGAAGGCCAAGGGTGAGTTCCGTAGGCTTCCGTCCTTATTTGGCTTGTTTTTCCTCTCGTTCAACCCCATTCCATTTCCTATGGTGCAGAGTCAGAGGCGGAGGTCACCCAGGTCGCTGAGGCTTCCATCGTGGTGCAGCCGGTGCTCGAGATCGAGATCAGGGAGCACGATGCACTGAAGGGTGCTGCTCGTGCCGCCTACGAGGCCCTGGTGGTCAAGGGGGTTCAGTCAGGCAGCTCCCTTGGGAGCCATCTGATTGTGCTGAGCGATCAAGTGCGTAAGCGGCTCTAAGGAGCGCTACATACGGGCGTCAAGTGCGCACTGGCCGTTATCGCCTCGCACTATGTCGGTGTTGACCTCCAAGCCATCAGCGATGGCTACATCTTGCCCGATGATGACGATGAGGCCAACGAGGTGGTGACAAAGCTGTTGGAGGCGGCGGAAGGCCCTGGCATAGCGCTGGCAACGTTGTTTGAAGAGGAAGTGGTCCCTCCCCCACCGTCTACCGATGCCGGAGGTCCTAAGCCCTGACCTAGGCCCAAGCGGCCATGTAAATAGAGTAGGAATTAACTTTGTATCGTAACGCTTGTGGCCGTCGAGGCCTTTCTTTTAAAGTACTCGTGTTTCTTTAATCGTTTGTCTTGTGTTTCCGAGCCTCTGCCCTCTTGTTGTCTCTGATCTGATTTCTTTGCAAAAAACCTCCTTGGAGCCTAAGCTGTCCCCTGGGCGAAAGGTGGTGAGGGAGCACTGTAGCCCAGAGGCTTAGGCCGCCTTGTGACTCTACCGGCCTTCTGGCCCTGAGACAGACTTTTGGTCCTTGGGTTTTTCGCAACCGATTCATCAGAGCGTGCTACAGGGTTCGGCGTAGGAATTTTTTCGAAAAACGACTAAAAAATGGTGCGTGGGACTTAGGGGGAATCCCCCATCTATCCTCTGAGGGAGATTCAGTTCTATGGTGGTAGAGCCGAGTCTCCCTTATAGTGTCATCGTATTGCTGAGACCAACAATAGGCTCGGGGGGGGGGGTTCTCGAAAAATTAGGACAACTAAAGAACGCTTTTCAATTGTATTTCGGAAAACAATATATACAATGCTTGGAATTTTAAGGGTAAAAGTGACGTAGTTGTTCTATATTCCAAGCGTTGGTGAAGATTTCACCCTTCTCGTTGGCTAGCTTGTAGGTTCCGGGCTTCAGCACTTGGGCGATGATGTACGGTCCTTCCCATGGCGGGGTCAGCTTGTGGCAACCCTTGTTGCTCTACGCTAGCCTCAACACAAGGTCACCTACCTTCAAGTCTTGTTTTCGGATGTGCCAGGCCTGATAGCGCCGTAGGGTTTGCTGGTATTTAGCTGAGTGCAGCAGCGCGACGTCTCGGGCTTCCTCCAGTTGGTCGAGGGCGTCCTCTCGGGTGGTGCAGTTGCTGTGTTTGTTATAGGCCTGTAGCATTGGGGAACCATATTCCAAGTCAGTGGGAAGGATGGCCTCGGCCCCATAGACCAGGAAGAAAGGCATGAACCCCGTGGCTTGGCTTGGAGTGTTCCTCAGGCTCCAGATGACCGATGGGAGTTCGGCGAACCATATCTTACCAAACTTCTTCAATTGGTTGTAAATTCTTGGCTTGAGTCCTTGTAGGATCATGCTGTTGGCACGCTCTACTTGGTCGTTGGTCCTTAGGTGTCCTATGGCCGACTAGGCCACACGGATGTGGTGGTCATCGTAGAACATCAAGAATTTTTTTTCGGTGAACTGTGTCCCGTTGTCGGTGATGATGGTGGTAGGGACCCCAAACCTGTGGATAATGTGAGTGAAGAACATCACTGCTTGCTCGGATTTGATTCGATTGATCGAACGAGCCTCGATCCATTTGGAGAACTTGTTAATTGCTACTAGTAGATGGGTGTAGCCCCTGGGGGCCTTTTGCAGAGGCCCGACCATGTCGAGCCCCCACACAGCGAACGGCCACGTGATGGGGATGGTTTGGAGGGCTAGGGCTGGAAGATGTGTCTGTCGAGCATAGTACTGGCATCCTTCGCAGGAGCATACTAGCTTGGTGGCGTCGGCAACCGCCATCGGCCAGCAGAACCCTTGGCGGAAAGCGTTTCCTACGAGCATCCGAGGCGCCGCATGGTGCCCGTAGGCCCCTGCGTGCAAGTCCCAAAGCAGGGCTCGGCCTGCCTCGGCGGTGATGCATCGTTGGAGGACACTGGAGGGACTTCGCCTGTACAATTCATCATTGCAGAGGACATAAGTCTTGGCTCACCGTGCAAGCCATCGGGCTTCAGTCCTGCCACTAGGAAGCTCCCCTCGATCAAGCCAATCAAGGAACGGGATTCGCCAGTTCGCGTCCTAGTCAGTCTAGGGAGGCTCGGTGTTGACTTCCATGACCTCGGGCTTGGTCGAGAGAGTCTCGGCAGCGGAGGGGGCGTCGAGCCCCGTCGTGGGTTCGACAGGTGGGCCCTCCTCTGCTACCAAGATGTGGTCAATGGAAGGTTTGTGGAGGTCCCTGATAAAGACGTTCGGGGGGATCGGAGCCCATGCCAAGGCCATCTTTACCAGTTCGTTGCGCGGCCTTGTTGTACTTCCACGCAATATGGTTTAGTTTGAGACCGTCGAACTTGTCTTCTAGGCAACGTACCAACTGGTAGTACGCCTCCATTTTGGGGTCGAGGCAGTTTGACTCCTTCATGACTTGATCAACGATGAGCTGTGAGTCGCCCTGGATGTCGAGACGCCGTACCCTAAGTTCGATGGCGAATTGCAAGCTGTTGACGAGGGCCTCATACACGGCTGCATTGTTGGAGGCAGCGAAGTGGAGCCGCACCATGTAGCACATGTGTACTCCGAGGGGTGAGATGAAGAGGAGGCCTGCGCCTACCCCGGTCTTCGTTAGAGACCCGTCGATGTACATGGTCCAGCATTCTATCTAGACTTGAGCAGGTGGTAATTGGGTGTCGATCCACTCAGCGACAAAATCGGCCAAGACCTGAGACTTAATCGCTTTCTGAGGTGCAAAAGTCAAGGCTTCCCCCATAAGCTCGACGGCCCACTTCGCTATCCTGCCTAAGGCTTCCCGGTTATGGACTATCTCTCCCAAGGGGAAAGACGATACCACAATCGCTGGGTGGGACTCGAAGTAGTGACGTAGCTTGCGCCGAGCTAGGACTACGGCGTAGACTAGCTTCTGGATGTGGGGGTAGTGTGTTTTGGTCTCGGAGAGCACTTCGCTGATGAAGTAAATAGGTCGTTGGGTGGGTAGAGCATGCCCCTCTTCCTGCCTTTCTATTACTACGGCAGCGCTGACCACTTGGGTCGTTGCGGCGACGTAGAGTAAGAGGGCCTCGTCCCTGGCCGATGGTACTAGGATGAGAGGATTGGTGAGCAGCGCTTTGAGCCTGTCGAGGTCTTCTTCGGCCTCGGGGGTCCAAGAAAAGCGCTCGAATTTTCTCAAGAGTCGGTAAAGAGGCAAGCCTTTTTCGCCGAGGCGCGAGATGAAGCGGCTCAGGGCGGCAAGGTATCCCATGACCCTCTGTACTCCCTTGAGGTGTCTGATTGGTCCCATGCTGGTTACGGCCGAGACCTTCTCTGGGTTGGCTTCGATGCCGCGTTCCGAGACTATGAATTTCAAGAGCATGTCTCGGGGGACCCTGAACACACACTTCTCGGGATTGAGCTTGATGCCCTTCTCTCTAAGGCATTTGAAGGCTATCTTCAAGTCGTCGATGAGATCCTCAGCCTTTCTGGTCTTGACCACGATGTCGTCCACATAGGCCTCAACAGTTTGCCTAATGTGGTCGCCAAAGACCTGGGTCATGCACCGCTGGTACGTGGCCCCTTTGTTTCTAAGGCTGAAAGGCATAGTCATATAGCAGTACATGCCGAATAGGGTGATGAAAGAAGTCGCAAGCTGGTCGTACTTTTTTATCTTGATTTGATGGTAAGCAGAGTACGCATCGAGGAAAGATAGGGTCTCGCACCCTACAGTGGAGTCAACGATCTAATCGATTCAAGGTAATGGGAAGGGGACTTTTGGACAGGCTTTATTCAAACCGGTGTAGTCTACGCACATCCTCCATTTCCCATTTTTCTTCCTAACTAATATGGGGTTAGCCAACCACTCCGGGTGGGACACTTCCTTGATGAACCCGGCTGCCAAGAGTTTCTGCACTTCCTCGCCGATGGCCCTACGCTTTTCCTCATCGAATCAACACAGGCGTTGCTTCACCAGTCTAGAGCCTGCCTGGATGTCCAAGGCATGCTCGGCGACCTCCCTCGGTATGCTCGGCATGTCCAAGGGACTCCATGCGAATATGTTGGCATTCACACGGAGGAAGTCGACGAGCACGGCTTCCTATTTGATGTCGAGGGTGGCGCTGATCCTCAGCGCCCGGTCGTCGAGGTAGGCGGGGTCGACCGGGACGAGCTTGATGGCCTCCGCGAGCTCGAATGCCCCTGTACGACGCTTGGAGTCAGGCGCCTTGCCACCGAGTTGGTCGAGGTTGGCGATGAGGGTCTCAACCTCCGTGGGAGCCTCAGCGTACTCGATGCACTCGACATCGCAGTCGTATGCATGTTTATACGTGGACTCAATCGTGATGACACCATTGGGACCCGGCATCTTGAGCTTGAGGTAGGTATAGTTGGGGACTGCCATGAACTTGGCATAGCACGGCTGCCCTAGGATGGCATGGTAGGTTCCCCTAAACCCAACCACCTCGAAGGTAAGGACCTCCTTGCGGCAGTTGGAGGGGGTGCCAAAGCAAACGGGAAGGTCGATGCGCCCGAGGGGTCGCATGTGTTTCCCCGGCACGATGCCATGGAAAGGTGCAGCGTCGCCTCGGAGCCTCGACCGGTCGATTTCCAAGAGCTCCAGGGTGCTGGCGTAGAGGATGTTGAGGCCGCTGCCTCCGTCTATCAACACCTTAGTGAGCCGGGTGTTGCCCACGATTGGGTCGACAACGAGCGGGTACTACCTGGGATTTGGGACATGGTTGGGGTGGTCATCTCGATTAAAGGTGATTGCCTCCTGAGACCAGTCGAGGTACCGGGGAGTGGCCACCTTGACCGAGAAGACCTCTCGGCGTTCCCTCTTTCGCTGCCACGCCGTAAGGCACACCGAGGGTCCGCCAAAGACCATGAAGGCGTTGTGTACCTCGGGGAACCCATCGTCCTTGTCATCGTCCCGGTCGCCGGTGCCTTTCTACTTGGCGTCGTCATCGGGGAGTCCGAGCCTAGCGTAGTAACGCCGCAGCATGGAGCGATCCTTGAGGGCGTGCTTTATCGGGCCCTGGTGGTAAGGGCAGGGTTTCTTAAGCATGTCGTCGAAGGGCCTAGGGCCCCTAGGACCTCGGGGATTCTTGCGTTCTATGGCCATGACCAGATCAGCCTCGAGGACGGCCCGCTTCCCCTGGCGATCCTTTTTCTTTCTTTTGGGGAGGTGGGGAACCGAGGCCTCGGAGGCCTCATCCCTCCACTTCCCCTTGGCGTCGTTCTTGGGGAAGATGGCCCCTACAGCCTCTTCGCCCGAGGCGAAGTTGGTGGCGATGTCGAGGAGCACGGCACGTTCCGACCTAATTCTCGGACCAAGTCTCGGTAGGTGGTGCCAGAGAGGAAAGCCTGGACGATCTCTGAGTCGCCGACGCTGGGCAACTCGGTGCACTATTTAGAGAAGCACCGAATGAAGTCTCGGAGAGACTCGTCTGGTTTCTGGCGATAGCTCTTAAGGTCCTAGGAGTTTCCAGGGCGCACGTATGTGCCCTAGAAATTCCCAACGAAGATCCTAACCAAGTCGCGCCAGTCGTGGATCTGAGAAGGAGGAAGGTGCTCGAGCCAGGCTCATGTCGAGTCTGACAAGAGCAAGGGGAGGTTGCGGATGATGAGCAGGTCATCGTCCGCGCCACCTAGCTGACAAGCCAAACGATAATCGGCAAGCTAGAGTTCGGGATTGGTCTCGCCGCTATACTTCGTGAGGTTGGCTGGTTGTCGAAACCGGGCTAGGAACTGAGCGCTACGGATGGCCCTGCTAAAGACTCGAGGACCAGGCGGATCAGGAGAAGGACTGCGATCCTCTTCACTGTCATAACGGCCACCTCGGTGTGGATGGTAGCCTCGGGCGGGCCCTTCATTGTCGTGGCGTCGTCGTCTGCTGACCACCTCATGGTCTGCCTACACCTCGCGTTGGTTGCCGAGGCGGTCGAGCCGCCCGGGGACCCCGTGGGCTGTTGGCGCCCGAGTGGGCTCAGGACGAACCGAGGCCTCCCTATCCTACCGATGCGGTGCCGAGGGGAGGTCCAAGGCGGCCCCGTGCCACCGGGAGGCGGAACTCTTGGCCTGCTGCACCGCGGTGGTCTCAAGGAGATCCCGAAGCTCGCCGTGAACCCGTCGCCCTTCCGTGGTAGAGGGCTCGGGCATTGCGCACACTAGCATCGCTGCAGCCACGATATTCTGGCTAGCGTGATTGAAGATTGGGGGACGATCATCCCCTTTGTCGTCGTTGATGCGGTGGTGCACGTCGCGGGCCTGCCACCGGGCTCCTCCGCCATCACCACGACCCTGCTGCTCTTGCTCGAGAGTGTTTCGGAGCTGATGCAGAAGAAGTCGATCTTGCTCGACCTTGGCTTGAAGCTCACGGAGCTGCTCCAGGTCCGGGCGTCGAAATTGTCCGAGGGCAAGGTTCTCATTCCGTGCTGCCGATGGGACAGTTCGTGAAGGTGTGGCATCGCCCATTCCCTGATGAAGTGGAGTACGGTTGCCTACCCCCTCGTCCTCGTCGCCTGTGCTTGGCATCCCAAGTCCGACGTGTAGGCACTCATGAGTGGGATCGTAAGTACCTTCATCGTCAGAGTCGGAGTAGCCAAAGCAATAGTCACTTGCGGCCATGAAGCGGCACATGGTTTCGCGGTCATGGAGGTCGGAGAAATCCGCTCCGGCCCATGCCTCGTCCTCCTCCGAGGAGTCGGCGTGGGTGTGAGTCGACGTGGTGGTGTCGAAGTCGAGAGCGAAGTGCTGGCGGCGTCCTGAGAGATCCGCGTGAGCAGAAGCGTAGGCGTAAGCATAAGAGGCGACGGCATTTCTCAACCCAAAGGGGTATGGAGATGGTGCCGTCGTCTGGCTCTGCTCCGCTGGAGTTGGCCCCTCAGGGAGTGGTGGAGCGGAGCTTGATATCGGGGCGTCGTCGGGTGCCACCGGCATTTTTCCCTTGTCCAGGCTCAGGCTAGACAGGTCCCCAACCAGGAACCCTACGCCAACAGCTGGTCGTAGGATACTGGCGGAGAGCGGCGAGTCGCCCTAGGTTCACGTAGCATCGGGGTGATCCTGCTCGCGTCGTGCCCGGCGAGTGCGGTGAGAGCGGTCGCCCAGGCGCCGCCTGCACCTGGGCTGTCGGTGTGCGACGTCGTCGTCGGCAGGCGGGGCTCGGGGTGTGAGGAGTACCATGTCGTACTCGTGCCCTAGAGACATGAACTCCAGGCTCCCAAACCATACCACCGTGCCGAGACGCAGCGGTCGTACGGGGTCTGTCATCCGGAACTTATTGGGATGACAAAATTGACACGCAGAGGCCCCTACCTGGCACGCCAACTGTCGGTGTTTCGGACTGGGGGATCCTCAACCAACTAGTAAATTTATACCGCGTGTTCCCGATCCTGGATGGTGATGCAAAGAGACACAAGGTTTATACTGGTTCGGGCAATTGGTGCCCTACATCCAGTCTGAGAGATCGATCTTGTATTCTTTGCACCGAAGTACTTGTAGTAGGGGGTTACAAGCTAGGTGAGAGAGGGAGCTAGTCACAGGTCTCGGCGAGGAGTGATGCGGACTGCTTGAGACGTTGCTCTCAGGCAGCAGGGAAGTGTGCGTGTTACAGAGTGTTGCTTTGGTGGGTGCCTGTGTTCCTCCTAGAAATGGCCCAAGTCCTTTTCTTTTATAGTTGAAGGGAGGCCAAGGGTAGTATGTGTGCTAACTATATGGCATCGTGCGAATGGAGGCGGCATGTCCGAGCCCTGTAGCCTTTTCCTGTGGCGGTGTGGTCATCGGAGTGGTCCGTCCTTGAAGTGCTAGGGCGACGTGCTGGTCACATCCGATCCTGTGCGTCATGGGAGCTCCAGGGCCGCCTCAAAGCGGACGCGGCGGTCAGCGTGTGGGTTGTCGTAGATTGACTGCGCGCAAGGCCGAGGCTCGGTTGGTGCCGAGGCCGAACCGTGGTGGGGGACTCGGCAGATGTGAATCTCGAGATGGCCGAGGCCCTGACGTAGAGTGCCGAGGCTCGGAGGGAGCGGTCGATCTGGTACGCTGGTTCGGAGGCAATGATGGCCCGGGCCAGACTTCCCATGCTACGCTGTCTTCAGGGCGTGTGTTATGGGGCACAGCGTAGCGCCGGCCCTGATTGTGGGCACAATGCCTGAACACAGTGGCCGGTAATCCCCACCGTGCCTTATCTTAGCCGGTATGGCGTTGATGCGACTTCTTGTCCCGTCGGCCACTCCGTGGTGTCGAGCCTTTGTCCGGCTGAGATTGGGAGAGTGGTTGACGCATTAATGGAACGTGACATGCTGTCGGAAAGGCTGGTCGAGGCGGGAGCGACGGGTTATTGACAAGCCAGCCTCGAGCGATACGGAGAATAGCTGTCTTGTTCGAGGCTGTACGCACGGGGTCTCGGACGAGACAGAGATTGGGATCCTTGCCGAGGCCTCACGCGAGAGGCCTCGCGCGAGGCGGAGATTTCGTAAGGGTGTCGAGACCTCCCGTGCGAGGCCTCAGACGAGGCAGAGAGCCGGTGGGTCACGACGGGGCTGGTGATGAGCCCATGGCTTACCTTCTGGCTTTGTTGTTGACGGAATTTAAGTGACTCTTTTGGTGAATGCTCGGGGTACTCCGTTTTATGGTACCCGACAACCGCAGATCCATACCAGCTACATGAACATTTTTGCTAAGGTGGCATTGCTAGGGTGACATGTATTTTTCATTTAACCCCACAGTTTTATTTTTCTTTTAAAAAAGAGCCTCTTTCTCCTCTCTCACCTCCCATAGCCAGCGCCCTGTGGTCCAGCGCCAGCTCCACGTCGACGTGCACGTTCACGGTCCCAAGCCCGAGGTCGGCCATCAACCGCAGCGCCGCCTCGGGAACGACCTCTCGTCCAGGAAGTAGAGCACGCCAGCACCGTCGACACCCTGTCGTGGTGAGCAGGGGCGAGCTAGAGCGCATCGACGCGGGCGTCACGCAGAGGCAGTATAGTGGAGCAGGATCTGCGCCGAGTCGTCGGCTTATAGCCCCGGCCGTGTCGCTGGAGGGGCAGGTGGCGCGCGCGCCCCCGCACTCGGAGCCGGAGGAGGGCGCGGGCGTGTGGCTGGTGATGGTCCATGCTGGCCTGTGCGGCTGTGCACGTCAGTCTGCCTCCTTTTGCCCGGCCTCAGCGGTAATGACGGGGCACTGAAGGCGACGCGAGAGACAACCCAGAGCCCCTTCCTGCGTGTCCAGGTCTCATCATGCGTGCTGCGTGTTCACGTCCCGCCGCGGCCCAGCCCGGGCCCCGTCCGCGCGCCTCGTGTAGCACATGTGCGTACTGAAATATTCGGCCACTGTTGTTCACGCTACACACGGATGCTAGCTGCAGGCAAGGTTGAGGAATGGCAAGCCTTTCATGGGTTCCGGCTGACGGCGGCAGAGGTGTTGTCGGTCGTCCCGGCGCTCGGCCTGTTAAGCTGTTGCTGTGCGCCAGCAGCTCCTTCCCTACGGCGGCACCAGTCGCGGACGGAGAGGTACAGGTGCTTGCCTGCCGCCAGCATCTCCACCGTTTGCCGTGGCGTCAGGATCTCCGTCGTCAACGCCCACGTCGTCGCCATCCTCAGCTCGTCGGCCTACACCAGCAGCCGCGACAGCGCGGCCTTGTAGCTGTCCAGCGCCGCGTCCACCTCGGCGTCCGCGCCGGCGCAGGTTCCGCGAGCAGAGTCGAGCGGTGCCGCCGTAGCCGCCGCCGCCGTGGCAAGCTCGCCGCGCTGCCTCACGATGGGCAGGAGCGTGCGGTCGGCGATGTCCTCCTACAGGGTGGCGAGCTGATCCGACAGGGCGTTCTCCGGTGCCCTGTCCTCCCGCAACAGCGCGCGCCTGCGGGTGGCATGGTCCTGTTACGTGAGCATGCACCGCTCCACCACGGTCCGCAGCTCGGCCTTTGCTCGCTCGCAGTCACAGCGACGACGGCGGACGGCGCTCTACGCTTCCTCTGGTATGCCGTCTAGCGCCGGCAGCCAGTCGCCGCACCGCGCTACGCCCGCGCCCTCCCCTTCTCCGAGCGTGGGCGGCTAATGGACGACCTGGGGCTTGGGGCCGTGTACGTGCACGTTGACAACTTGACATAGAGCTAGCGCTGGACCACAGGGCGTTGGCCATGAGAGGCGGGAGAGGAGAAGGTAGTGTCTCTTATTTAGGAGAAAAATAAAACTAAAGGCTAAATAAAAAAATACATGTCATTCTAGCATGTCACGTCAGCAAAAAAAAAATATCCACATGGCTAATATGGACCTGCAGTATATCACTTAACAAGTTTAAGACCTAGAAATGCATTTTTAAAGTTCATGGACCTACGTGACACACGCTTACAAGTTCAAGGACCTCTGGTGCATTTAACTCTTTTCATTTCTTTGAGAGCCAAATAATTTTTGAATTTGACTAAATTTGTACTAAGGATTACTAATATTTAATTATATTAAATAAGTATTATTAGATTAATTATTGAATAGTAAATCTATTCAAAGATATAAATGTTGATGCTATTCTCTATAATGCTATTCTCTATAAATCAAGTTGAATTTTAAAATTTTGACACGGTTTAATTTAATCTTGAGTTGCACTTTGTTTTTAAAAACGGAGCGAGTATAATGGTCCCGTTCGGCTTACCTTATAATCCATACTATTCAGCTTGTTTTTTCAGCCGGAACAGTGTTTTTCTCTCACAACAATTCAGTCAGAATAGTGCTTTTCAACCAAGTTTCAGCAAGCCGAACGGGGTCAATATATATAGCGTGCAAGTATTTCAGTACTTAGCCCACATTGGATTTATTTTCCGGCCATTTTGACCAGTTCAAGTCCAACCAAAGCAGAAAACCACAGCATTTCAAACTTTAGCTGGGCCAGTGCAGCTGTGCAGGCCGACGGTTACCTCCCAAAAAGGCCGAAAGCACTCTTTGGATCGGCTGTAGGCACAGTCTTTGGAGTATAAAAACAGCAGTGGCAGTGGTTGCTTGCTGCAGCATCAGCTTCTCCTGGGGTGAATTATTTTTTAATTTTAACCATTTTTTTAATATAATTTTAAATCTAACCCTGACGAATTTTTTTTAACTAACACTTTTGGCCGCGTCTATTATCCTGGCGCGGCCAAATGCCTGTGTCGTGTCATGCATGGTGGCGCGACACAGAGCTGACGTGGCGTGGTGCGGCCGGGGGGCCGCTGACGTGGCCGGTCCTGCCGCGCCACCCATCATGGCGCGACAGTGCCGCGCCATGTTGCGTGGCGCGGCAGGCCCAAAGATACCACACGAGCACCCACACCTACCGCTGCGCCCGCCGCCGGCCCGGACTACCTGGATGGTAGAATCGAAACGGGTCGCGTCAGTATATTGTTGAGTTTTTTCACGGCCGAATAGAGAATTTGATAAGCCAATGATTAGTTTTTCATCTTTCATAATGCTGTTATGCACCATTTTAACTAATCAATTATGACAAATTACCACCGGTGTCCAGATACGCTGGGACTACCGGTTCCCGAACGTAGGGTACTTAATCTTACCGGCAGTGCTGCCGCGACTCAACGAAACGAATAAGAAGCAAGTTGACAAGCTGCCACATAACATATTCATTGTTTTGATATAAGTTTGACATAAAATAACGAAATAAACCCACAAGTTTTGGACGTCACTATTCGATTGACCAAAACAAACTAAGACCCAGGAGTGTAAGGATCCCTCGGACGTCTCTGTCTCTTCGGATTTGTTGGCAACACATTGGGAGTGTAGCCAACGTCGGTATGGTCGCGTCGATGGTGCGTACGGCACGTACCCTGCAGGTATATGATACGCACGATTACATATAATTCTTTATGATCGTTAGTTCATGGAGCCTACGTACTGAAACAAACTATCTTTGTTAGTACCTATGAGGCTTCTTGGGTGCCAAACGGGGCACCACCTAGCTGAGACATGCCGATCTCATCCTGCGGCCATTCGTCCCACTGGTCGTGCTGTCCGTGGAAGCCCGGGGGTTCGTCGTCGTCGTCATCGTCGTCCTCGGCTGCAGGGTTCTTCCCAGCGCTAAGATGTGGTGGTGTACGTACCGCGGAAGTGACACCCTGCGTCATCGCCTGAGAAGAACCGGCTGGTATCCTCAAAGAGGCTGAAGACGTGCCACCCGACCGCGCGGGGAGTGGCGGTTCCTCATAAGGGGTGTCCATGCAGCTCAACTTCTGAGCTAGCTTCCTGCAACCCTTCTTCACCTTCTGTATAAATAGACGTTAAAGTTAGTTCATTAGCCAAACACATATACAATAAAGAAATATTTTTGAAACGGACAAGTTTATGTTTACCTCCACGAAAGCCATGAGAACGCCTGGCCCCTGCCCTCTAGACTCGTGAAGCCGGAATGCTGTTTCGTTGGACAGCCTTGAAAATTGTGTCGCCTAGGTACAGAAACGCGGTAGGACAGTTTTAGTACATATACTTAATACCAAAAGGATAACAAATTGTACCATTTAAGTATCTTACCACGTATCTTTGAAGCGGTGCTCTCTGTAGCTGTGTGTCCTCCCTAGTGGTAACGTCATACACATCTTCGATGATATCTTCCTCCGAGTCCTCGTCAATCGTCACGTCAGTGTACGGGGGCTTGATATGTGTCCTCGTAGACCTGTGAAGCCACCGCAGGTACTCGTCGAAGGTGTGCTGATCGTGTGGAGAACCCTCAAGGACCGCATGTGGTACCCTGGTCTGCCACAAATGGATGTACGAGCTGTGTGTCACGCGCCAATCCTTGGTCTTATACCTCTTCCTGCGGTCAAACCTGCAACAAAACAATATTAGTTGTACCAAACACACCTCTAAATTGTAGCATTGTTATTAATCGATAACGCACCCGTGCAATTCTTGATTGGTGGAGTACAGCGGTGGTGGGCACCATGTCATTCTTCCGAACTGTCTGCAGACCTGGATGGGCAAGTGAATCTCGACCACATGGAAGAAAATAAGAGGGACGTCACAGCGATACTCGTGTGACTCATCCCTAGTGATAGGACTCAGATAGTCCTGGAGCTCCAGAGAATCCCAAGGACACCAAAACACCTAAAATTTCGTAATTGTGTTAGGTTATGATATAGTGTACATCGAAGAAGACACTGCTACGATAGTATAGAGAGCGTAACCTAGTGCTGTGTCAGGACGTCGAGACCGTTCGTATACTCCCTGTACTTGCGTCATGCATTCCCTCTAACTAACTGTGCTTCGGTCCAGATATACAGAGATGTAGAGAGTGTATCATGCCCGTTCCATTACTGCATTAAATACGATAACGAATTAGCAATAAATAATCTCATCATATTTAACTGCCTAGAAGAATATAATGAACCGAAGTACTTACCGGTAAACTATTATTAAGGGGCCTCCCAACGGGTAATCGTTTCCAACACCAAACCTAGAGTAGGTAGGAGCAACCCCCAAGGTTCACATGTACTGATGTGCGACGACAGGCAACGCATAGCTACCGATACGTCTATGCCAGGACTGCGCTGCCCCATCTATACCCCGCTATGTTCTCCCACGGCTGGCGAAGTATGTCAAGGAAGATTCAGCTGATGGTGCTGCCCGAGGCGTCTAGGAAGAGGAAAGCACCAAGAAAGTGCCAGAGCCACACTCGAGCGAACCTATCGATCTGTGCCTCCTCAGCTTGTGGGTCCAAGTACTCAAAACGATCTGTGATCTAGGACGACGAAACACCGGAACTTTTCCTATAATTGATTAAAGAAAATAAGACCCGATTGCTGCAGGAAAGCAATGCAAGTATTAAATAGACTTGAATTTCTCACTTATTTTTCTTGAAAGCCTTGTCGTCCGGTGGAAGAAAACCAGTAAACTGAGCCACCAGCTCCCTCTAGTGATCGTTATCAACTATTTCTGTCACTGGAAGTCCCCCCAACCGAAGGCCTAAAATAGCCTTCACGTCCTGCAACGTCAAGGTCATCTCGCTACAAGGTAGGTGGAACTTGTGGGTCTCAGACCTCCACCTGTTATAAGAATAGAACGACTATTAGTTGCCTCCAATTTGTTACAAGAAAATTTACGTACAAAGAAAGCACTCGCACCTGTCTACAGCTGCAGTAAGTAGTGCTGGGTCAAGGGGTGAAAGACCGTGGTTGACAACACGGACAAGATCGAGGAAGCCGGCACGCTGTATGTACGGCGTATAACGCTCGTCCCACTGATGCGCCCTGGTGTGAGTGCGGGGCCTCAAAGGAGGCAAGGACACATCTGCATCGTTGTCACTTAAGATGTGTGCCCGGTGCTGGTCGTCGTACTCCACCTCCAGAATGGGGTACTACGGGTGCTGCGTGGGAGAGGTCATCCTGTTACAAATTGATAAACAAAGCGTTAGAGTATTCAAATTAACAAAATTTAAATTAACATTATGAAGCATTGCAAAATTTAAACTACTTGTAATGCAATATGAAAGCACATGTATATATCGGCAGAAGGCTAGGATAAACAAGCGAGCAAAAGAGGTAAAGCCCGATGGTCATGTGCTATGGACGTGGATAGGGGCTAGAGATCGTAAAATAAACACCAACCAAGAAGCGAGAGAGCGAGTTACGCTCAGCGTTACGGTCACGGTAGGATTAACCCATGATCGAAACGTTCGAATGAATTACGATCCATCGACCGGCTCGCTACAATCCCTAACTAAATAACTAACTACAAACTAAATAATAAATACCTAATCAATCACAAACTAAATATCCTAAAACAATAATAATCACAAACTAAATAATAAATACATAAAATCTAAAAACTACCTACGTAAATTACAAACTAATTATCCTAATACAATAATAATCAAAATAACTTTAAATCAAGAGAGAGGTACCTTAGGAGCGGGCGGCCTTGACGTGCCGGCGTTCGTGACGCGGTCGGTGAGGGTACTGCGAGGCGCGGGCGGCCGCGGCTGGCGGGAGCGGCCGGCGAGGGCGCGGGCGGGCGCGGCGTGGGCGGGCACAGCCACGTGCGGGCGCTGGAGGCGTGCGCTGGGCGGCGGCGGGGCGCGGCGGCTGGCTAGCGGTGTGCACGGGCGGGCAGGGGTGCGGGCGGGCGGGGGGCTCGCGCGCTATATTTATTTGGCCCTGCCGCGCCCTGATCCATGGCGCGGCGGGTAGCGCGGCACGACCAGCCACGTCAGCGGCCCCTCGGCCGCCCCACGCCACCATGCATGGCGCGGCACAGGCATTTGGCCGCGCCAGGGCAATAGACGCGGTCAAAAGTGTTAGTTTAATTTTTTTTTTGTCAATGTTAGATTTAAAATTATATTAAAAAAAGGGTTAAAATTAAAAAAAAATCCCTGCGGTAAGCTCTGGCGAGCAGGCCCTTCGGTTTTTTAGCTGGCCTCCAAACTCTCTTCACGTGGGTGGGTTCAATCCGAAGGCCAGCTGGTCCGAGAGGCCATCTCGGATCGGGGCAGAGACCGAGCCCATCTGCCCAGGTGCGAGTGTGACCCGTGTCCCTGGCTCCCTGCAGATGCGCCGTATCGATCGAACGACGACGCCCACGCCCCACAGAGCGTGGACTGCATCGAACCACCGTGCTCGACGTTTTCTGGACTCCTCGCATCTGAAAGCGAAAGAACATTATCGCTAGGGAAAGACAGCCTCTTTTGTTTCTGCTACTAGAGTAGGCGAAGAAACCGCCACAACGCCACATCGCAAGATTCGCAAAGATTTTACAGCGCCGTGCGAATTGAAAGAAACAACAAGTGCCCAGCTGCCTGAACGCCTCCCCGACTCCGAGTCCAATGGCGGGTGTCGGCATGGGCATCATCCATTCCGTTCTGCGCACGGCCTCCGCACCGCGACCGCGATGGAACAAATGATCAGACAGCTTCGCTTCCGACGGCGGCGTCTGGTTTGGTGGCTACCGCGGCGGCGAGAAGCGTGTCCCGGCACAAAGGACAGCTTGCCCTCGCCCGCAGCCACGCGTCCACGCATTCCGGGTGGAAGCCGTGCCCGCACCGCGGCAGTGCCTTCACCTTGTCGCCCTCCTGGAACTCGCCGAGGCAGATGGAGCAGCACTGCTGCTGCGCCGCGTCGTCCGCAGCACCCGCACCCGTGCCGCCGCCGCCACGTTGCCGGTACAGCGTCACGGCCAGGCCTGCGAGTGCGGCATCGTCGAGGCCCGCCACTGGGAAACAGGCGGTGGCGCCGGCCAGCGGCGCCGCGGAGGAGTACCAGGGCGGCGCCGTCGCCGACGCGGCGATGAGGCGGCGGTCGTTGTAGCGGTGGCAGGTCCATCGGAGGTAGAGGCAGACGGCGACGAAGCAGACGAGG
Source organism: Miscanthus floridulus (assembly GCF_019320115.1). Classification (NCBI taxonomy): domain Eukaryota; kingdom Viridiplantae; phylum Streptophyta; class Magnoliopsida; order Poales; family Poaceae; genus Miscanthus; species Miscanthus floridulus. The sequence continues at coordinate 126,168,291 of NC_089584.1, forward strand.
GCGCCGAAGAGCGCCACGAGGACCGTCACGCCGCGGCCGCGCGCCGCGAAGTTGCCGTCGTCCACGTCGCCGTAGCGCCACCGAAGCGCCTCCTGCGCTGCCATGCGGCTCTCGCTCGCTAGCTCCCTCGGTGTCTGGAACAGTGGAACTTGTTTACAGCCTTCAGTTTTCTTTTTCCCTTCGCCGCTCTTGATTCTTCTTGAACGGAGTACTACGTAAACAAAAAGGGAGGGCTCGTGTCGCGCCGGCGTTTCTCGTGGCTTCCGTGGGCTGGGCGGCCTCCGGCCCCAGCGCGCGCTTCAAATGGGCGGCCTGGGCGGCGTCCGCGACCGAGGCGTTCCTAAATGTTTTTTGGCACCCGATTTGCAGCGCCCGTTCGCTATAAACTCCTCTTGTTGTAATGGTTTGAGTGTTTGACGAACGCTGCTGCCTGCTGGACCATGAAACGTGCTAATGACTGCTCGCTCCATCACGTTGAGTGGGACACAACAGGATAAAAGGTTCGATGCAAGTTACGGGGTCTTGTCGACCAGTTGCACTTAGCTCGCCAGAGTCCAGATGCGACTGCAGATGCGTTGGATTTGCCGGTCTCTTCTGCATTTCTGGAAGCATCAAACTATTCTTCTTCAGCCTTTTTGTTGCAAATGGGTGGCTCTATTAGGTTGCGTACTTGCGTTAATCAAATGGTTCGTCAGCCTGTTCGGTTGGCTGGTTCGTATCGTTGCTGGTTCGTGAAGAAGTACTGCTGGCTGATTTGTGTGAGAGAAAAATATTGTTCCGGCTGGAAATTTACGATCGTTTACGACAAGCCACAGCCAAACGAACATGCTGTTCGAATGCCGGGTGGGCTACTGAAACTTGGCCGTTGGCACCATGGAAGGCCAGAATTTGCTAACTAGCGGTCGAAGGAACCATCTCGGTAGATCCGGACCAATAGTGTGTCAGTGAGTCGTTCTGACCATAAACCGGGATGTTTTTTTTTTCATATCAGAAGCGCATTAGTAAACTGAAAGGTTGGCCGCCTAACCGTGGATGCTGCTGGTGCTTCGTTCCGGAACTTCTGAAAGGATCACATTTTGGTATGCGAAGAGTGATCAGTGGGCGCAGACTGTACGGAGTACTTCGCACGAAAGTTTTATGAATGAGCACTTCGCTCTAACTTTACTGTATCTTTCTACTAGCAGCCTGTTCGCTTTGTCGTAAATGATCGTAAATTTTCAGCCAGAACAGTATTTTTCTCTCACACCGATCCTTATCTGAGAAAATGCATCGGGTTTTTACTTTCAACAGTTGTTTCAAGCCCAAAGGCCAAAGCAGGCGGGGGATATTGAAAGAAAGAATTTTCTTGCTTGAGGCTGGGAAGTGTGAGAATGGTCTGGTGCAGCGTGACTAGTTCCTTGGTGAAGTACTGACGGCAACAGCTACAATAGTGCCAAGAGAGAACGATGTGGTGCCTCGATCACAGCCACACACCCAGTCTGTTGCTATATAGCGTACAGGAGAAGGGGGAACGCAGCAACTTTTTTCTGAAATACAAGTATATCATTAAGTGAAGTTTTACAAGGCTTGGAACTAATACGAGCTCTCCGTGTCATTAGATCTGATAGTTTAAAAATAGGAGGAACCAAGTGAAAGGAACCTGAGTTATGGACCGGAACTAAAAAATATGTGGACTCGAAACTGGTTTCTAATTAATTTTGAAGGGTATAGCAGTATCTTTACGTCTTTATTAGGAGCTGCTTCTCATATCAGCAGCTACTTCTCATTTGTTATCCGCGTGTTCTCCCTCAGACAGCAGCAGAGTCCTCGGCCCCTTCACACCTAGCCACCGTCCCCACCTCCACTCTTTCTTCCTCGGAGCCGGCGGACTGCGCCTAGCTGCCCTTGCCGTGCAGAGCTTGCTCCGGCAGGCAGCCACTGCCGACGCTCCTCAGTGAGCATTCCTCGCACCCCTACGACCTCCCCATTTCCCAGAAATCCGGCCATACGCTGCAATTCGCACCGCTGCCGCCAACTCCGGCGAACACGAGGTCCCGGGCATGGCCGAGCCAAGCGCGCGAAGCGTGTCCTCCCGCATGCACGTGCACTCGCAGAGCGCTGCGCGGCATCGACGCAAGCAGCCGGCCGGCCGTGCGCGGTGTGCCGTGCTTCATGCGTGCTCTGTTTTGCTCTGTCCATGGTAATGTCACCGTGTCGTCATGCGTACGCAGTATATGTCTGTTTTCCTTTAGAAAAGTATAGATCGAAATACAACATAAATACACATGTACCCTGAAGAAGCGTCGAGCTTCTCAGTTCTCAGCATAGGGCACGAGCACTTGCAGGAGCACGAAGCACCCCTCCCGCCTCCAAGCGTCGCGACAAGGAGAAGGGGCACCGCAGCTGGTGCAGCAGCAGCCTGGGGCGCGCCGGCGCGGCCGCACACAGCCGCGCGGAGCCAGAGCGACGGGCTCACGGGCAGACGGCAGGACGAGGCGAGTGGGGCGGAGGCCGAGAGTGCGACGACAGAGCCACAGAGCCCGCATGGGATGCTGGATGTGGGCTTCGATTGCACCGTCGCGAGTCGGATCTCTCACGTTTGAAGCCGCCGCTCGCATCGGGTTCACGGCGGGGCGAGGTAGGACGCGGAGAGGGGCTGTTGGAGTTGTTATGTGTGGTAGAAATACTAAGCTACCCTTAATTACTTTTTAGGCTCCAGATAATTTTCAATGGAGGAATAAAGAGTACAGAATATCGATAAGACAAACAACTCATAAAATTTAATCTATATACGGATTTGCGGGCTAACCCATTTGTATCCAACCTACAAAGGAGTGGAAGCTCGGCCACACGCATCAAGTGCAAACCGTGGAAGGCCACGTCGATGCCCTTGGGTGGCTCATCGTCGACTGAAGCTGATGACATCAGGATGGAGGGCTTTGTTTGCCGAGTTTGATTTGGGCTGTACCAGCATGTATGAATTGTCATTGCCGGTGACAAAAAGATGTTGAAGAAGATCTCATTGGCGAGTATTATTTCGATGAATTGGTTGTTGCCTGGAGATGGAGGCCGAAAGCGTGGAAGCAGCATGGGGGCCTTGATACTCAGTAACGATGATGCATTCCATGCCAGGACACAGAGAGGCACGAAGACGGGTGGTGGTTGAGGCAATGAAGAAGATCAAGCTGTTCGACCGATGGTTTTTATGGCTAACGTTGTTTTATTGTTAGAGAAAAATATTACACCATGACTGATAACTTGATAAGAGCCTGTTTGTTTCCCTGCATTCACCTGAACCAGGCTGGCGGGATGCAGGGACCGGCCGTTTGGTTGCCTGCTCACCTGGTTGAACCAGGCTCTGCGCGTGCACGAGGCACCCCGCGGCCAGGCTCTGCAGGAACGAGCAAATCGGCCGTTCTTGCCCGGCCTGGCTCGCTGGAAGCAGCTGCTTTCACACCTAATGACACTATTAGTGTATGATTAGTGAATAGCAAGTGATATTAATGTATTTTAAAGATGTTTAAGACATAGTTAGATAAAATAAGTACTTTAGGAGTGTATTTGCATAAAATAAAAAATCATATTCATAACCTTGTAATATTTTTATCTCATGCAATATATCTTCGTACAAGCAACTAAACAGTATCTCTTCTCAGCCAGGTTAAGTCGACGCAGTCAACCAAACATGACAAGGTCGCATGCACTCAGCCTGTCCCATGTGAGCCATGCTCTCTACTAGTACGCGAACCAAACAGGCCCAAAGCGGATGGCCAATATTTGTTTGGAATCCTCTATTGGTTCGCATGCCCACGGAGAAGATAAGGACGCGGAAAAAAGAAGAAGAAAATGACTATGATTGCTGGGCCATAGCTTACATGTAGGATAAATTTTGATAGTTGTCGTACGCGAACCAAACAGGCCCTAAGTTCAAGCGAACAGGGCGGATGGCCAATGTTTGTTTGGAATCCTCTATTGGTTCGCATGCCCACGGAGAAGATAAGGACGCGGAAAAAGAAGAAGAAAATGACTATGATTGCTGGGCCATAGCTTACATGTAGGATAAACTTTGATAGTTGTCGGCGGTATTAAAAAAATGAGATTATCCTGTCCCTAAATTCTTTCTACCAAATAAAAAATAGGAATTAACCTATACTCTCAACCAAACACATAAATGAGACAATCTTGTTCCCAAAATCAGGGACACGACCATCCTGGCATTTGCATAACCTGATACTGATTCAACAGGCCTCTACTAGTTGAATAACCAAGAGGTATTCCCGGCTTAGTGCGTGTTTAGTTCATGAATTTTGGGAATTTGGCTACTGTAGCATTTTCGTTTTTATTTGGCAATTAGTGTTCAATCATAGACTAATTAGACTCAAAATGTTCGTCTCGCAATTTCCAATCAAACTGTGCAATTAGTTTTTTTTCGTCTACATTTAATGCTCCATACACGTATCGCAAAATTCGATATAATGACTATGGTAACACTTTTTAAAAAACTTTTTGGAAACCAAACAAGCACTTAATTTTGTCGTCTCACCCAACCCAACCTCAGTCCTCTCACGACCATCAACTCCGGCCAGCCCCGGACGGCCGGCCCCCTGCGGCCCTGCCACAAAGCCAGCGGCACGGCTGGGCAACCGGGCGTGCGCTGCCAAGGAAACTGCACACACCACGGAGCTGGCTCTCTCTCTCTCTCTGGGGCACTGCAGCTAGATGAAGGTGGTCTCGTCGACCGAGACACGCAGAGAGACATGCAGTATCTGATAGAATGCCTAGCTAGTGTATGTGTCTTTGCCTGTGCATGCATATTTTAACGCCCTAAAACTTGCACGTCTGCCGCTACATAACAAATTAAGGGCCGGTTCTGCCAAAATCTCTCTCCCTCTGATCACGATTCACACGGCCACACGGGTGGATGGACGTTGCCGTCCTCATCAATGAGACGAAGCCTTTATTCTCGTACAGTCCAACCACTGCATGCGGATGCGGCCTGCGGGGATAACCTAGCGCGTTCACCTGGGCACCGTGCTACACTACTGCCAAGCCCCTCCGGTCGGCCGGCAGCTGAGCATATCGGTTATGCTCCAGTGTTTTGCTTTAGTAACAAACCACTGAACAGTACTTTTCAGTTCCGGCTTTCCAGCAAAGTGAATGGGCCGGTCATGTACTCCATCCATTCTAAGTTATTAGTCGTTTTAATTTTTTTGGTATATCTATTTTGCTATGCATCTAGATAAATAATATGTCTAGATACATAAAAAAATAAATGAACCAAAAAAGTCAAATTGATTTATAATTTGGAACGGGGGAGTATAAGACTACTCTCTCTCTCTAAAATATAATAATATACTTATAGGTAGCTCATAAATCATCATTAGCCTTGCTCTTAGCATTGCTGAAACTCGACACGCTTAAATTTGACTAAAAGTACCACCAATACAACTAAAGAAAACGGACATGGTACATATGAAGATTATCACAAACAAGCACACACAAACTGACCTCTATGAACATATTATCAAATCTGAGACTTTAAGTAAACAGATCTTGAATTTGACAAAGTCACCATTCGTGGCTTATTATCGACGGAGGGATCTACCACTAGAAAGATAGTTAGCACAAAATACTAGTAGCCAGATACTCAAACCTAAATAGATAGGTCCTATCAACCCAAGCATATGCACTAAAACATGGAGACGATACACCCCTTGATACTATTGCATTTAAAATATGAGTCATTTTTGTCATTCGTACCATACTACACAAAGTGACACTAACGAATATTTTATCTTACAGTTGTAGAAAATTTTGTATATTGTGACAATATTTTATAGGTCAACTAGTACTACCAATCGTATGTTGTTCATATAGATATTTATATGGACTTATATTTGTAACCGTCGAAGTATATTGGAACTTTAAGCACCCTCCTAAAGAGCTGGAAAAAAAACTAGCAACCCATTACAACGTTTTTTTTTCTTTTTAATGGGGTGAGCTAGCATGTTAGCTCGTTAGGTTAATGAGCCAGTTTGTGATCTAAACAAACGAAGCGCTTCATGATCCAACATTATAAACAAGAGACAATTAGACTTATGTTATGATGTATGGTGTGTTTGAAGTCTAGAACTAATGCATAATACACATTATACTTTATTTTCTTGGCTTGATGTTTGTGAGTTAGTAGCTGTTGATTTATATATGCTTTTGTTATAGTAGTTAACGAATTGACTTGCAATAGCTAAACGAACCAAGCTGATCCGGTGCTTTAGCATATATGTTTCCTTGACGGCTAGGTTTAAACCGCTTTGGTTATACTCCCTCCTTTCAAAATTATAAGTTACTCTTGCTTTTATAGATACATAGTTTAACTATGTATCTAGATATAATATATATCTAGAAGCGTAGTAAAAGCTATGAACCTAAAAAGCTAGAACAATTTATAGTTTAAAATGGCGGGAGCAGCGGTTAAAAGTATATATAGATCACTTTTACCAATAGGGAATTAAATTGTTGTATGTTTTTCAGATAATTTCAATTTTCTTTTCTCATTTTAGCTTGCACTAGGTTCTTATTGTCTCATGAGTTACACATCTACTACTTCAATTAATTAACTATAGAAGTCATCAAATTGAAGGGAAACATGGTGAATCATATCATGTTCAACCTTAATTCGAGTGACAAAATATTAAATCATTTGTATTTTGGATGGGACAAAGTGTGTATGATTCTTTTGCAACTACAAGCAGATGCAGTGCAGGACTGCAGGCAGTGCTATTTTAACTCTTGAGAAAGCATAGATCAGGGCGTCGATGGTGGAGTTCTGTTTTGTAAAACCAATTGAAGAAAAAAAAGGGAAATTGGCAATTTGCAAATGATATCTAGTTGGAAGAACGACATCACAACTGGATTCAGGTTCTTTGCCGAGTGCCTGAGACACTCGGCAAAGACCAAATTGCACTCGGCAAAGAACACACGGCAAAAAATCGATCAGCAAAGCCCTCTTTGCCGAGTGTGTTTTATCGGGCACTCAGCAAAGGCTTTGCCGAGAGCCCCAGGGGCACTCGGCAAAGAAAAGCGACCATCACGGCGCCGGCCCCGTTGACAGTCGCTTTGCCGAGTGCCAACCCTGCAGGCACTCGGCAAAGATTTTTTATTTTTTTTAAAAAAAAATCTTTGCCGAGTGCCCTCTATCTGGCACTCGACAAAGATGTTTTATTTTTTTCTAATTTTTTTTGCCGAGTTCCCCTAGCCGGCGCTCGGCAAAGTTTGATTTTTTTTAAATTTCTTTGCCGAGTGCCCTCTGGCCGGCACTCGGCAAAGTTTGATTTTTTTTTAAAAAAAATCTTTGCCGAGTGCCATGGTCATGGCACTCGACAAAGCTGGAAAAATGGTTTTCCGAATGCCCATTTTTTCAGCTTTGCCGAGTGTTGTGACCATGACACTCGGCAACGGGGTCCTTTGCCGAGTGCAACACTCGGCAAAGTGTCCCAAAACGGTAATTTTTAATTTTTTTTTACATTCCATCATGACAAATAAATTCATACAAACATATATATCTCATTCATCACATATATATCTCATCCATCACATATATATCTCATCCATCCGCACATATCACATCCATCACAATATATATCACATATATAATAATAAGTGCTCAAGTCCATCTAAATAAATCCACAAGTCCATCAAAGTCCACAAGTGCATCACAAGTATATCACAAGTCCATCACTAAGTGAACAACAAATGAAAAAAAATACAACGTGCACTCATCTCGGCCACTGCGACTGTGGTGAAGGCCCAGCTCCATCATTTGGAGGTGCATGAGGTGGATTATTCGAACCACCGTCAGATGGAGACTACACAAAGGAGAAAAGATTGTATATGAGACAAGATTATTTGGATCGCTAATCTAGGAAGGTAGAGGCCATACAAGCAAAGCACAAGTGAAAGTAAAAAAACTTTCATACTCACAGGAGTAGCTGCAGCTGCAGACGTGGAGGCGGAGGTGGAACCAACAGCCCAGGTGACAGAGAGAAGCCCACATGTTGCCCAAGCCCTTGTAGGAACTCCGTAATGTCCGTTAGCCTCTGCGCCTAGGCTTGCCGCTCGGCCCGCTCGGCCTCCAGCTGGGCCGCCATGCTCTGCTGCCCGGCCTCCAGCTCCTGATGTTGCCTCATTTCTTGTTCTAGCCGGACCTACAATATTTTACTCCAATGTTTCAGTAATGCAAAGCTAATTAAGGTGTGTAAAGATCAATGCATGACGAGTAAAATAGGAATAACCTCGAGTGCGTCGATCCGGTGCTGTGCAGCGGTCGGTCGTGTGCGAATGGTCGGGCTCTCGCTCGTGCTCCGTGCTCGGATCTAGGAGAGAGAGGGAGTAGAGGCCGTGTCGATGACGTCTCGCCAGGCCAGAACCGCCCATGCTTCTTGCCTTGCCCCGCCCTCATGACAGCCTCTCTATCGAAGTCCTAGGTGCTCGGATCGTGGTCTGACCCATGGAGCGACCTCGCCACCTTAGTGTACTCACTGATGCGGGAGTGGACGCTTCGGGTTCGTGTATGCCTCGGGCGGGTCCTCCAGGTTGAAGGAGACGTCGGACGTCGCCTTGCCCTTGTGGGCCATACACCATGCTTGGAAGTCCGAGCAAGCCTGACCACTATGTGACGCCGACTGTGAGAAAGACAGCACAATGATTAAAAATCAAGCAGAACTGAGCATCACAATAGATAAATGAATTAGCGTACCCATGCTTGTTTGTATCCGGCGAGGCTGCGGCTGCCTTGATGGTGTGCTAGACCTTGCATCTGTAAACGACGGTCTCGGACATCCCTGTGCATCTTGAGGTACTCCTCCGTGAACCACCTCTCCACCATCATCGCCCAGCAATCGGGATACGCTTGGCATCACCAGGGAATCATCTACACGTCATCAAGTATTGGACATATAAGAAGATCAAATTCAACCAACTTAATCTTAAAATGAATCAATATTGATGTTCTTCATTTACCTCAAGGTACTGCTCCCGGGTCAGCTGCATCTCTCTTGCATCTTTCTTGGTTTTCCTCTATCCAAGCTTCGACCCGTAGTAGGTTACAATGGCCTGGATGCGCACCTCGTGATGCATGTCAATGATGAGTTTTTTACAGGCTTTGGTAGTCACCTGCTCTGCCCTGGCCTCAAATCCCTCCTCGCATATGTAATAAGTCTGTATACAAAAGCAATGTATCCATTCATTATTTCAAGAAAAGTCCAATGAATGCAACGTATTGAGCAATGTTGTGCGCGGGAGACTTACCCAAAACTCTGCCTTCACCCACGCCGCCTTATTGGGGTACTCCGCATCGAGGGCGACGACGTAGTGGTCAAACGAGTAGGCCGGCTTTGTCTTCGATGCGTACGTGACAATGTCAAGGAAGTGTTGCCTGCATAGAAGACCTAGGATGTCGTTGACTAGACGTGCGCTACCACCTGATACAACCACCCAGGTCCTGCACAAGTGGTTAAGAAAAATTATTAGTTTTTTTTCATCATATCATATAAAGTAGTAGTGATAACATATAAAGTTACTTACTTTTTCCCTTCGGGGCAAATCACTGGGCATTGGTGAGGAAGCGGAACCTGTGGGAGGCTCGCGGGACCTCGTAAGTAGACACTCCAAGAGGAGTCAGAGGAAGCGAAACCCGTGCCTGCCACCTCCCCCTCCTCCTCCTCCTCATCCGTCTACCGAACCAGCTCCTCGTCCGACTCGTCCATGGGCACCACCTCCTCCTCCAGCTCCTCCTCACGCGGCGTGGGAGGAGATGACCCCCTCCTATGGCTGGCGGTCCTCCTCCTCCTATTTGATCCCTCCACCGCCCCTCTGCCTCCTCCTGTAGCCGACGTGGTCTTTGGTAAATTGAGTTCACGGACCTATGACGGTCGCCCGCCATCTTTGTTCAATCACCTACAATAAAAAAGAAAAACAAGACGTAATTAGAAATAGGTGCAAAAATGAAAAAAACATAATTACAAAAAAACATAGTAATACATGTATTAGAAATATATGAAAAAATGAACAAAACATAATTACAAAAAACATAGTATTACATGTATTAGAAATAATCTTCATGATTGAGATTAGCTGGATCATATGTCTCGTCATCACTATCAACATTGTCCAACTCATCAACACTATCCGAAGAAGGAATGTTGTCTTCATTGTCATTGCCTAAACGTAATCGCTCAAGCATTTGTCTGTCCTTCAGATTTTGCACCTCGTCTCCAGCGTCCTCGTCATCATCCCTTTCGTTGTCTACTTCCATTCCTATCTCTTCGGTTAAGTCTATGTCAAACCTCCCTTGTAGCCCCTCTTCTTGATAGAACTCTCTATCATATGTGTTTGGGTTGAAGTTGTAATCTTCATCGTTTGGGACAGGTAGTTTACCGTGTGGCGATACCTTATGCAGAATAGACCAACCCTTAAGATGCTCGGTGTCTTTGCACGCGTATGACGTATAATAAACCTGGACGGCTTTGTTGAGCCACAATGTAGACATCTTTTCCTGGATAGATGGAATCCTATCGAATCTCGACTTGCCCAAGCTTAGGGGTCCGTCTTGTTACTCTAGGATGAAACCAGTGGCATTTGAATATGATAGGAGTAAGAGGTTTGGAACCAAAGAATGATAGTTTATAGATTTCTTCAATTCTTCCATAATAGTCGAGTCCATCAGTGCCGGGCGTAACAACTCCGCTATTTGTGGTTTTTCGATTGGGCCGACTCTGCTCGTAGCTTGCTGTGTGAAAATGATATCCATTCATGTCATAACCTGTAAATGACTTGACCCTAACGGCACAGCCATTTGCAACCTGTCTCTGCTCGTCACTTATAGGCGCATCAGTTTGGGCTTTCTGTTTGAACCAACAAATAAAATCAGGGCTCTCTGGTCCCGCACCCTGTGAAAGAAGGGTATCATTTTCTTGCGGGGTAGGTTCCCTTGATCCATGCCAGGATTGATAAAGAAATTCCCTGTACCAACGAGAAACAAGGGGGTTGGACGAAGAAACAAGGACATACGACGAAATGAAACAAGTTCGTTCAGAACTTACCCAATGAACGACTGCACCTCGACAAGGTTGGTCAACACATATAGCATGATACTGCGCCACTCTTCATTTTTCAATTGCTTAGTGGTCGATGCACTTGCGCTTCCGAGTTGCCCTTGGAAAAGGCTGAGGTTCGATTCATTTTTGCCAGCATTGTAATGAGGGGGTGGATTATAAACGCTAGGAAGGTTCTTAGTGTAGTATTTCTCTATGAAGTTCAACACCTCCTCTAGAATGTATGCCTCTGCAATGGAAGCCTCAATTTTAGCTTTATTTCTGCATTTTTTGCGAAGAGTCTTTAGACATCTCTCAATTGGATAGCACCAACGGTTCTGCACAGGCCCCCATCCGTGCCTCATACGGGAGGTGCACAATCAAATGCTGCATCGGCAAGAAGCAGCCAGGTGGAAAGATCTTCTCCAACTTATAGAGCAACAGGGGTGTCGCTTTTTCCAAGTCATCAATGACGGTCTGAGAGAGCTCCTTGGCACAAAGCTGGCAGAATAAGTAGCTCAACTCTGCCAGCACTTGCCAGACATGCTCCGGGACATAGCCTCGAACCATCGCCGGAAGAAGCCGCTCAATCCATATGTGGTAGTCATGACTCTTCATCCTGTTGACTCGCAGAGTGCCTAAGTTCACTCCCCTCTTTAGATTTGCTACATACCCATCAGGGAACATTAGCATCTTGATCCATTTAAGTACTTCCCTCCTTTGGTCCTTTTTCAAGACAAAATCGGCCTTAGGCTTTCTCTAGGTCTTGCCATGACTAGGAGGCTACATCTCTTGATTTGGTCTATCACACAACGTTGCCAGGTCCACTCTAGCCTTAGGTTTGTCCTTAGACTTTTCAGTGTCCATGAGTGTTGCCCAAAGTGCCTCGGTGACATTCTTTTCAGTGTGTATTACATCAATGTTATGTGGCAGAAGAAGGTCATCGAAATAGGGGAGCCTCATCATGCCTGAGATATGAGTCCACATATGTTGCTCACTATATCCCACAAAACTGCCTTCTTCATTGGGCATGAGAGCATCTATCTAAGCATGACCCTCGGCACCAATCATCATCCGCGGTGTAGGGTTTGTCACTTTAACACCTTTCGTAAAGTTCTTGATGTCTTGTCTGAATGGATGGCTAAGAGGTAGCAATTGACAATGTCTATCGAACGACAAATACTTGCCACCCTTCTACAGCCATACGAACCTCACACCTTCCTTGCATATTGGGCATGGGAATTTCCCGTGAACACACCAGGCATAGAATATCCCATACGCCAGGAAGTCATGTAGGGAGTAGTGGTACCAAACATGAATTTTAAAGGTTGTCTTTGTAGCTCGATCGTATGTCCATACCCCTTCATCCCAAGCATGGACCAATTCATCAAACATGGGCTCCATGAACACACCCATATTACTCCCTGGATGTCTAGGAATTATCAACGATAAGAATACATTATGTCGTTGAAAGGAGACACCGGAGGGGAGATTAAGGGGGATAACGAAGACGGGCCAACATGTGTATGGGGCAGCGCAACACGTACATTATGAGCCTCATCTGCTTTGTCACGATGTTTGTCATTAAAGCAGATCCAAGCTTCACCATCGGATGGATGTACCATCTTGTTAGGATTGTGCTGTTTGCCATTTTTGTGCCATGTCATCTGTTTCACGGATTCCTCGGTCATGTATAGCTGTTGGATCCTTAGTAGGAACGGAAGGTACCGTAGGATTTTCACGGGGATCATAAGTTGACTCTTCTGGCCATCATCAGAGTCTACCTCTAGGTACCTGAAGGATTTACACTTTGGATAGAACTTTGCATGCTCGTGTTCTTTTCTAAATAGGACGCACCCCTTCGGACAAGCATGTATCTGCTCATATGGCATCTTAAGTGCACGAAGGAGTTTCTGTGACTCGTACATGCTCTTTGGCAGAATGTGGCCCTCCAGAAACAGGGTGCCAATCACGGCCAACATCTTATCGAAGCCTTCTTGACTCAAGTTTAACTCGGACTTCAACCCCATTAAGCGTCCAATGGCTTCCAGTTGAGATACCATTGACCGATTGTGAAGGGGTTTTTGTGCCGAGTCCATCATGTCATAGAACGCCCGTGTGTCGATGAAATATGGTCAGCAGTCTACTTAGGGGTATGCCCAAGGTAGTAGATTGTCGGTAGACAGATGCGCAAGTCACAAACAAGATGGTGACGCAAGATAGACACGAGGTTTTATCCAGGTTTGGCTGCCAAGAAGGCGTAATACCTACATCCTGCGTCTGATTGGTATTGTTGTATGTCAATGAGAGATGTTTTTCAGAGGGATCCCCTGCCCGCCTTATATAGTCCGAGGGCAGGGTTACAGATCTAGAAACTAATCCTAGTCAGTTACAATTGCCATATGTGGCCGGATAAGGATTCCTATTCTAACCGACCAGGATCCTGCTTGATCGCCAAATCTGCCTTGACTCCTTACGTGGGACTCCAACCAGGTTGGCCGAGCCGCACGTCATCTTTCGGATGGACCGGACCCATTGATCCAGGCCGGCCTAAGCTTAGCCGTAAGGGTATAGGGGTTAATACCCCCACAGCTAGTCCCCGAGCACCATGTATTATGCTGCGACATGCCATTTCGACCTTCTCCAACAAGTTATGCCCGAGTCCTTGACATCTTTCGACCACCGTCGTCGCCAAAGAAATAGGTTGTCCGAAGAATGTATGGTGCTCTTAAGAAAAATGAAAAAGATTTATGTCCCGGGAAGTGTGCCCACTTGTATTTCTGAAAAGAAATGTAAGTGCGTCTTGAAGCGTAGCATCTTTGATCATTAGAGGCGTAGTGGTCGAAAAACAAACACATTCACCGCAAGGTGAAGTATGCCCCCTTAGTCCCTGAGCCTGGTAGTAGGTGAAGTAGGCACATGGTGCCAGGGTCTAAAAAGAATTCCCAGTTAAGTTGAGAACCCAATCGTCGTACAGGCGATACGAGATGCACCGGCAGGTGCATCGTACCGATGTAGTCCCCGAGCCTGCTGGAAGGCGAAGTATGAGCCTTGTAGCAAGGTCTAAATAAATGTCTCTCAACTGTATATGAGTACAAATCACATGTAGCCGAGGAGAATGATTCTCCGATCAGTGGTCAGGATAGCCCCCGAGCACATCAGTTGTCGGAGCAGTCCCCGAGCACGATAGTGGTCGGTGTAGTCCCCGAGCACGTTAGTGGTCGGAGCAGTCCCCGAGTACTTTAGTGGTCTGGGCAGTCCATGAGCACGGCAGTGGTCTAGGCAGTCCCCGAGCACAGCAGTGGTCTAGGCAGTCCCTGAGCACTTCAGTGGTCTGGGCAGTCCCCGAGCACTTCAGTGGTTTGGGCAGTCCACGAGCACGGTAGTGGTCTGGGCAGTCCCCGAGCACAACAGTGGTCTGGGTAGTCCCCGAGCACTTTAGTGGTCTGGGCAGTCCTAGAGCATGGCCGTGGTCTAGGCGGTCCCAGAGCATTGTAAGAGTTTGATCCATCCTTAGCGCGAAACAGACATCGAAAACGCGAACGCCATTGATGTATTTATTCAGTGTATTTATTTATCTCTATTCTCTGCCAAGTCTAGTCTGACATGCCTAGTCAAAAAAGCAAATGGGTATAGTATGTCATTCTGTCTTCTTACTCTTTTCTGGTAAACAGTCGCTTGGCACCTGTATGGAGGTGCGTCAGTGTGGGCCCTCTTACACTATCAACGAAGAGGCGCGTACACTAGTAAAGAAGGAGCGCATTTATTGGCGTAGATCTCGAGGTTGTGTGAACAACAGTCTGTAGCGCATGCGCACATCTCCCAATAATCTCGGGTGGACGAAACGACAGAGCTCTTTATTTTATATAATGTAGATCTGGTAAGTTCCTCACACCGTTCCCCATTACCGCCGCAACCTTCTTCTTCCTCCTACCGAACCCTATTCCTTCGAAAATCATCACCAATCCCCTTGCCACCGCATCCACCCCCTTAGTAAGGACAGACTAATGGCGAAGAGAGACGCCTAGAAGAAAGGCGGGGTCATGGCGAAGGAATGGTGGAAGTCGCAGAGCAATGAGCAGACCATCGAGGACCTCGTCGCTATGGGAGTGCTCCACAACAAGGCACTCGCGGGATGGCGTGCGCCGGAAGGATAAAGCTTCCCTGATCCACAACCAGGTGAGATTGTGGTTTTCGAAGACTTCTTCAAATGGGGTTTCGGGATTCCAGTGCACCCTTTCCTTCAAGGTCTCTGCTTGTATTACGAGATTAGGATTTGCAATCTACATCCCAACTCGATTCTTCTTATCTCCACCTTCATCCATCTCTGCGAGTCTTATGGTGGCTTCCAGCCCCATTTTAACCTCTTTCGCCACCTGTTCTGTCTTTGGAAGAAAGGGAGTGGTGGCTCGAAGATAGCCGAAGGCGTCTACCTGAATCTGCGTGACGGCATGAAAGCACAATACTTGCACTGCCCTTGGAACACCTTGCTGGATGAGTGGTACAAGAAGTGGTTCTACATCCGTGAAGAGCCAAACACCATCACCCTATGCGACGTGGGGCTGATTCCAGAGAAGAAGAATAGCTAGACAGAGAAGCCCGAGAACCTGAAGCAGATCGCCGAACTGCTCGGGATGATCCCATGGGGAAAGCTAGATGGCCCAAGTGTGGTCGAGAACTTCATCAGCCAAAGGATCTAGCCCTGCTAGAAGAGGGTTCATCCAGGCTTCGAGTACCAGGGGAGCGCCGATCCAACAAGGACCAGGAAGGAGCCGCTTGACAAGCTGGAAATCAAGGCCAGGACTGGGGAGCTATTCAACCTGGCCAATCCCAATTACATCTGGCTGAACGACATCGAGCACGCCTTCAAGTTGGCTCGACCTCCCCCAAAGGTAAATGATGCCTCCTTTTAACTATAGAGTCATGTTGTAACCAGAAATTGACTGTTGTCCCCGCTTTGTGTCTCAGTGTAATGGTCGTGACCGGGCAGCAGTGTTCGTGTCGCCTCCCCTCGGTGTAGATTGGCCACAAGCTGCCGGCCCAGCCACCTAGACCAGCGCCAGGACCGACGACGTCCACTTGGCGGCACTCGAGACTATGGAGGACGCATCAACCAGAGCCGCTGGCAAGCGTCCGGCGGCGAGCAAACGACGCCAAGCCATCTTCCCCCTATCGGACGATGAAGCAGAGGACACGGACATCTTTTGGCTCATCCCTCAAAAGAGGAGAAGACAAATGGGGTCATCGGAGCAGGGTGGCTCCTCTGTGCCAGTAGTGGTCGCATCACCGACCACTGCAACATAGAGGACAAGCGAGGGAAACGTCGAGCATCAAACCCCGATGCCTGTACTAGAGGTGGAAAGAGACCCGATGGAACCTGCCGAGCATGCGGAGCAGGGGCGGTCGAGGAGACGCTCCTTGGCCACATCATTCTGCAAATCGAAGCTGTAAGTATCTATATCTTTGATGGAAGCTTATAATTTGCATTGGATACTATTATCTTCTGAACTTGTCTCTGATATATTAGGTCGGCATCCACTGAGAACCCCGACCAGCTAGCCGGGTGCGGCTCAACTTTGCCAGCAGTGGTGGGACAAACTGCCCAGCAGCCAGCCGTGGAGGAGCCTGTAGTAGGAACTCTACCGGGACCTCAGCGGGTGGACGACCAGACGTCAGTCCCTGAGCGGCTGGTCGAGAAGACAGCCGAGCAGAGTACAAGTGCTCCAAGCACAAACCCTACTGAGGCGGATACCTTGGCACCAAGGGAACCAGATCTAGCTAAGGAGCAGTAGCCAGAAGTGGCACAGAGCATTCTTGCCGATGCGACGGCTCATGGAAAAGCCCTGGTGGTCGTGGAGTCTACAGACGCCAGACCAGCACCGCCTCTCGAACAGGAGGCTGAAGAGGAAGAAGTAGAAGAGGTCCTGGGCTGTCCCCAAGATAGGCGACAACATGTATATGTGTCGCGCTATCGGAACGACGAATGGGTTACGCACGAAGAAATCCCAGAGGTCGAAGAGACCTTAAGAGTCGAACGGGCGGCCAAGTGTCTGGTGACAGAAGTCCAGGTATGTTTGGCTTGAATCCTTTACCCTGTTATGTAGTCAAACTGTCTAACTTAGCTTGTCTGTATGTAGGACTTGATGAAAACCTCAAAATACCGAAAGAGGTGCTTCGACCAGATTGAAGGGATCACGACGACCAATAAAGAACTGGCGGCCGAAGTGGAACGCTTGTGGCGCCAACTTGAAGCCGCCGACCAGGAGAGGATAGAGCGAGAAACACAGAACCAAAACCTGGTTGGCCAGCTCAATAACAAAGAGCTGGAGAAAACAAGTAAATTTTCATCTTATCATAGCAAGTGCAGGACTTGTGTTGTTGTATTTTTAGCAGTAATAGCTGTAATGCCTCCAAGGGGAAAATAGCCATGTGACCGCCGAGTGTGGTCGCCTGAAGGAGGACAACGTAAAGCTAGCACGCAGCCAGTCTCAACTCCAAGACCACACCAACAAAATGAAGGAGGAACTAAAAAGTAAGTATTCTAGATCACCTTTCTCATTCTGTTGCCCACCTTGCCTTGTCGTGTTATCACATTTGATGTCTTGTACTATGTTCAGTTTTGAAAGTCAATGCCAAGAAGCACCTAGAGGCCGTGATCAAAGAGCGTGACGACTGGAAAGCACGGTGCCTCAAGGCCACCGAGGAGCGGGACACGTGGAAGAACCGGTGCCAAGAAGTGGCAACTAGCATTGTGCCCGTCCTCGACCTTATCGACCCAGCGCTCACAGAGGAAGAGCTGAGGACGCCCTAGCTCGAACTGGTCGAGAGATGCAAACAAGCATGGGGATGGTTCCGAGAGTTCGTGACGGAGGCTGGTGAGTACACGGGTACCCATGTACTAAGCATGGTGCGTGCCCACTACCCCCTGATCGATCTCAAGCGCCTAGAGGCTGGGTACCCGAAGGAGGTAGACCCAGACAAGGCAAAGGAGCTTCGGATGGCCCAGCTGGACTTGTCGTCAAAGATAATTAGCGATATTAACCTGTGTGGAGGTGGGACAGCACCTGTACAGGGTACGCCATCGATGAGTCAGCTAGAAATGCTATCAGCTGCAAGCCAACCAATGAAGCCTGCGGTCTCGACCAGCCAGGCACCGGTGGGGCCATCCCCTTCAACTCGACTAGCACAAGAGTCCCCAAGACTCGAGTAGGGTATCGAAAGCGGCGAGCAGTAAGTGCCATGCGCCCCGACCAGCCAATGTAATAGGCTTAGAGCTGTAGAAGGAGGACATAGTTGTGTTATTGTGAACTTGAGCCTCTTGAGGCAAGCTTGTAATAACGTAACTGTATATTATTATAAGCTTGTTTGCTTTGCATAAAGCGTATTTAAGCTTGATACTTTATGTTGGTGTAACTAAGTAAGAACATATTAATGTTCTGTTTAGTTGTACCATCATGCTCGACACACCATCCTGAAAAGTTTGTGCGGCCCTAGTTTTCCATGTGGTCGGAGTGTGAGGTCCGATGACCTGTGCACACATAGACGCAGACAAGTAGAGAGCGGATCCCATGCACGTATTGGGAGGAACCGGAGATAGGGCCTGCTTAGAAAACCGTAGAAGGAGTGGTGGTCGGCTTTTACTGGCTAAGTTAGAATAACCATAAAACTCGAAGTGACACATTAGAGTGGTCGGAGAAATCATAATTGCTTTATTGAATTAAATCAAAAGTACAAGAGGAGTACATATCTCAGTATTTAAGCATACAAACGTCTGAGCTTGTTAATGTGTTACGAGTTTGGTACGTCCGTACTGTCCAGGTGAGCTAACCTGTAAGACGTTGGTCGTGTGACTTCCTTGATCATGAAGGGTCCCTCCCATGGAGTTGCAAGTTTGTGTACACCAGCCTGGTTTGTCTTCCACTTCAGGACTAAGTCCCCGATCATGAAGAACCGTTCTTTAACATTCTTGTTGTAGTACCTACGCAAAACAGCAAGGTATTTGGCCGTACGTACACAAGAATCGAGCCTTTTCTCTTCTGCGCTGTTTACTTCTAGCTCCCGTACTTCATTGACCTTGCCCTCATCGAAGTTCTCTACCCGTGCTGATCTGAAAGCTATATCCGGTGGGAGGACTGCCTGAGCCCCATAAACCATAAAGTATGGTGAGACGCCGGTGTTACGACTGGGCTGAGTTCAGAGGCCCAGACCATGGCTGGTAACTCCTTGAGCCATCTTCTTGGAGCTTTGTCGTTTTCTCTGTACATCCTCTTCTTTAGTGCGTCCAAGATCATGCCATTTGCCCGCTCGACTTGTCCATTAGCTCTAGGGTACGCCACCAAGACGTATTTTACTACTATGCTCCTTTCATCGCAGAAGTCCCAAAAAGCGTTCTCGGTGAACTGAGTACCTAGATCGGTAATGATGCTATTGGGTATGCCGAAACGGTGGATGACCTGGTCGAGGAACGTGACAGCCTTCTCTGAGGATGCCTGTACTAGAGGCATGTATTCTATCCACTTAGAAAATTTGTCAATCAGCACGAAGACGTATGTAAATTTCCTAGGAGCCAGTTTGAAAGGCCCGATCATATCCAGTCCCTAGCATGCGAAGGGCCAAGAGGCTGGAATCGTCTAGATCGCATATGCTGGTACGTGGATTCTCTTGGCGAAGAACTGACAACCCTCGCAGTGGCGAACTAGCTTCTCTGCGTCGGCTACTACTGACGACCAATAGAACCCTGCTCGAAAAGCCTTACCGACCAGTGTTCTTGAGGCCGCATGGTTGCCACAGGAGCCAGAGTGGATTTGGTCCAGGAGATGCTTGCCTTCCTCCTGGGTTATACACTTCATCAAGATTTCCTCCTTTGCGTTTTTGCGCCATAACTTACCATCGACGAGTAGATACTGTTTACTGCGACGCATCAGGCGCTCATTTTCTATCCAATCAGTATAACTGCTGCCATCTGTTAAGTACTTGACAAAAGGTGTTCTCCAGTCTGGCTCATGAGTGGTCGGAGGCGGCTTGGTTGTGCTCAGCGTTGGAACCGTAGCCACTAATTGCTTGTCTGGAGCTTGGTCGACCGTGGAATCCTCGTTGTCAATGGAAGGCGTGAGCAGGTCTTGGACGAATATGCCATGTGGGATCTTGGCTCGGGATGATCCTAACTTTGACAGCACATCCACTGCTTGGTTCTTGTCCTGGACCACGTATATGTACTCGATGCCATAGAACCTACCCTCCAGCTTTCTTATCGATTTGCAGTACGCATCCATCTTTTCGCTGGTCGTGTCCCAGTCCTTGTTGAGTTGGTTGATGACCAGAGCCGAGTCTTCGTAGATGTGGAGGCGTTTAACACCAAGCTCAGTCGCGATGCGTAAACCATGAAGGCATGCTTCATATTCGGCAGCATTATTAGATGCCGGGAAATAAATCCTGAGGACGTACCGGAGCTGCTCCTTGGATGGTGACACGAAAAGAACTCCTGCTCCCACACCATCAATGTTGAGAGAGCCATCGAAGTACATCATCCAATATTCGTCAGATCCCGGAGAGGCAGGCGTGCTTAAGTATGTCCACTCGACGACGAAATCGACGAGTGCCTGAGACTTGATTGTAGTACGGCTTGCAAATTCCAAGGAGAAGGGGCATAGCTCCATTGCCCATTTGACGATGCACCCGTTTGCATCCTTATTGTGGATGATGTCCCCCAAAGGGTACTCGGTCATAACCACCACACGATATCCGTCGAAGTAATGTCTCAACTTTCGGGATGTTATCAGTATGGCATAGAGTAGTTTCTGAATCTGTGGGTACCTAGTCTTAGATTCGTTGAGTACCTCGCTGACGAAATAAATTGGCCGCTGTACCTTATTGGCGTGGCCCGACTCGTCGCGCTCGACCACCATGGTAGTGGAGACCACCCGATTGGTTGCTGCAATGTAAAGTAGGAGGGTTTCGTCTTCTCTAGGAGCAGTGAGGACTGGAGGTGATGTAAGGTAATGTTTTAGCTGCGTGAAGGCAGCGTCTGCTTCTTCCGACCACTCAAACTTCTCGGATGCTTTGAGCAGTTTGAAAAATGATAGCCCTTTTTCTCCTAATCTTGATATGAAACGGCTTAGAGCGGCCATGCATCCGGTAAGCTTCTGGACATCCTTCACCTTTTTAGGGGGCTTCATGTCTAAGACAGCTTTGACTTTCTCTGGATTAGGGCGTATGCCGTCGTAACTGACGACGTTGCCTAGCAATATACCAGAAGGAACACCAAAGATGCACTTCTTTGGGTTTAACTTCCATTGGAATGTATTGAGGGCCGCGAAGGTACGTTTTAGGTTGTCGACAAGGGTATGTGCTTCCTTGGTTTTGACAACTACATCATCCACATAGGCCTCTACTAGGTCATCTTTTATCTCGTCTGCGAGGCAGGCCTGAATGGCGCGTTGGTATGTAGCCCCGACGTTCTTGAGCCCGAACGACATAGTCGTGTAGCAGTAGGCGTCGAAAGGCGTGATGAAAGACGTCTTGATCTGATCGTCCTTTTTGAGAGCGATCTGGTGATAACTAGAGTAGCAATCGAGAAAGGAAAGCAGCTCGCAACCGGCGGTTGAATCTACGACCTCGTCTATGCGAGGTAAGCCGAAGGGGTCCTTAGGGCAGTGTTTATTGAGATCAGTATAATCAACGCACATTCTCCATTCATTATTCTTTTTGCGTACAAGAACCGGGTTGGCTAACCACTCCGAATGATACACTTCTTTAATAAATCCGGCTGCCAAAAGCCATGTAACTTCTACCCTAATCGCCTCCTTTTTGTCACGAGCGAACCGTCGTAGCTTCTGCTTGATTGGTTTGGCCTTGCTGTTGACATTTAAGGAGTGCTCGATCAAGTTCCGAGGTACACCGGGCATGTCGGCAGGTTTCCATGCGAACACATCCACGTTGCTCCTCAAGAACCTGACGAGCGCGTCTTCCTATTTGGGATCCAGGTTGGCCCCGATAAGGGCCGTTTTGCTAGAGTCGCCATCGACCAGCTAGATCACCTTGTGCTCCTTTGACTTGATGTTCTTGCATGGAGTCTCGAGGTCTAGGATCCCCAGGTGGTCGGCTGAGGTCTTCTTAGCGTCGAGCACGGTCTCGGCCATGCGAATAGAGAGGTCGTGGGCCTCTGCTATTTTGAAGCTATCGTCCTTGCAGGTGTAAGCTGTGTATACGTTGCCCCTGAGGGTTAGGACTCCTTTCTCGGTAGGCATCTTGAGCACCAGATACCTATAATGAGGTATGGCCATGAACTTGGTGAGCGACGGTCAACCGAGAATAGCATGGTAGGTGCCATCGAAGTTAGCGACCACGAAATTGACGTAGTCGGCGCGGAAGTGGTCTGGAGTCCCAAATTGCATAGGTAGCGTGATCTGCCCGAGAGGTGTAGAGCTCTGTCCGGGGAGAACGCCCCAGAACTATGCCTTGTACGGCTTCAAGTCCGCCTGGGCTATTTTCAGGGCAGGTAGGCTGTTCCTAAATAATATATCGATGGAGCTGCCACCGTCGATAAGTACCCTATCAAACTAAACCTTGTTGATACAAGGATCGAGGACCAGGGGAAAACACCCTGGCTCAGGTATGGCGGCCCATTGGTCCTTCCTACTGAAGTAGATTTCACGGTGAGACCACGGAAGGAGCCGCGGATCGGTGAGAAGGTTATTGGTGTTTGCCACGTTCAAGCAAGCGCGGGCGAGCAGCTTGCGTTCTCGTTTGGTCTCAATGGACACCTTGCTGTCGATGATGGTGTGCACATGATCAGTTGGCTTGACGTATTTATGACGAGGGTCTGCATCGTCATCGTCGTTATCCTCGTTGCGCTGTTCCCCTACGTCGTTAGGCTTGTCGGACGTATCCGGAACCTGTTGACGCGTGTAGATAGTTTTGAGGACACGGCAATTCTCCATGGTATGGTTTGACTTAGGATGGAGCTGGCAGGGCCCCATCAATGCTTTGGCGTAGTCATCTTCATAGTTACGACGTCCGCCCCCTTTTTAACGGTATTGACCTCGCCATCGTCTTCCCGAGCACGCTTGCTCCTATAATCGTCATGGCGGTTACGCCGCTGATTACGTTGGTCACGGTGGTCACGGGAGTCGTTGTGCTGGTTGCGGCGGTCAAAATTGTTGTTCCGACCATGACTGCCACGGTAATCGTCACGGTGTGGGGGGGTGATTGGAACGTGGAACCCTTGCTGCTTCTTCAACAATTATCTTTTTAGCGTCGTCGGCATCCGCGTATTTCTTAGCGGTGGCCAGGAGCGCTATGACTGATTCAGGTCTCTTCCGGAGGAGCTTGTCCCTTAGGGCGTCGTGGAAGCGGAGGTCAGTGATGAAAGCCTCGATTGCCTCATTATCGGAGATTGACGGGACCTTGATGCGCATCTCTGAGAAACACCGAACGTACTCGCGTAGTGGTTCGTCCTTCCGATCTTAGATCCGTTGTAGATCGTACTTGTTGCCGGGTTGTTCACAAGTAGCGATGAAATTGTCGATGAAGGCCTGCTTGAGCTCCTGCCAAGAATCAAAATAGTTTGCCGGCAAGCTAAGCAGCCATTGGTGACCTGCATGACCAACAGCGACTGGGAAGTAGTTAGACATGACGTGCTCGTCGGCCATGGCTGATCGGCACGCAGTTTCATAGAGCATGACCCATAAGTCGGGGTTTTCCTTGCCGTCGTACTTCTGGAGTTTCTCGAGCTTGAAATTTTTGGGCCATATGACTTGGCGAAGGTGTGGAGTAAACTGCTTCAGACCCGGCAGGCCGTGGGCAGTGTCATATTCCATACGGTGATAGCTTTCATGAGATGCACGATCGTTGGCTCTCTGGTTGATGCGAGCGCGCAGGTCATGTCCACCGAGGTAATGGCGGAGATCGTTATTGCCATCGTGGCGATCTCGATTGCCATCTGGGTTAGCCCTACGACTGTGGTTATCACGGCGATTGTCGCGGTTTTCTCAGCGGTTGCCATCTCGAATGTCGTGGCAGTTATCCTCTCGGTGGCGGTTGTTGTCCCGACCACCATCATGACCACCGTTTCTGCCCTGCCGGTTGTTCGATGGGTCATTGTTGCGCGAGCCACGTTGGTTGAGTGGCTGTGAGCGACTTGAGTATTGGCGGCTGTGGCTTGATTTGACTGAAACGGATGGAGCCTGGGCTTGGTTCATCATCTCTGCAGTCTGAGCCATAGCAGCCGTCAGATAAGCTTGTATGTCGTCGCGAACTGCCTGGGTCTCGGGAGTGTTGGGTAGCCGCTGTATTGTCGCCATGGCGACGGCTACGTTGGCGCTTGGAGTCTTGAAGACTTGTTTGTCCCCCACCCTGTCGAAAGCATTGTTGATGTCACGTGGCTGGACCCTTATGCGTCATGCCTCCTGGTCTGCTTCAGCTTCGATCTGTCGGTGATTAAACCGGTCAATATTGCGTGCTTCGCGAGCAATTCTTTCTTGTTCTATTTCACCAACTGCTAGCGGCTCGTCATTGCTGACAACATGGATCAAATCCCCTCGTCTTGGCGGGAAAGACGGAAATTGGGGAAAACTCGGGGCATGGTCTGGCAGATCCAGGTCATATTTGACGCCTTCATCTATGCGATGCTGAAGCTCGGTGTGGACATATGCATTAGATGCGATGCCAGACGAGGAGCTGGAGTCGCCCTCTCGGACTATGTGGACAGATCCTTCTTGATAATCTTCAATCCAGACCATATTAACGAAGTTGCGTGGCTTTGGCTGAGGTCGGTGCATAAAGCACAGATCCGAGCGGCGTTGTAGGTTGTACGCATAGATGGAAGCAGCGTTTCGTAGGCCATAGGGTTGGACCTGGTGGTTCTCCGTCGAGGCTTCGTATTCGAAGAGCGGGAGACCCATTGCGAAGGTTGGCTGGCGACGAGCGGAGCGCCCCTTAGGAGTAGATATGACCACGAGATCTGTTCCGAGTCACGTAGGACGACTGGTCCGAGCTGGTCGGATAGATCTGTTGTGGGTAGTGGTTACCTGCTCATTAGGTTGACTTTGAATCGTACTTACCAGAGCTAGGGTTTCGGTTAGTTTAGTGCCGACCCGATCGATGGAGTCGAGCAGGTCGGTGTTGTCGATCTGCTTCCCTCTGTAGCGGGGAAACGGATGATGGGCCATCGGCATGGCTGAAGGTGACGTAGGCATGGTCAGAGCCAGATGTACCGTGGTCGGAGCCAGATCCATCGTGGTCGGAGCCGTATCCGTAGTGGTCGGAGCCGTAGCCGTAGTGGTCAGAGTCATAGCCGATGCAAGTGAAGTAGTGGTCGGCGCAGACTGAATCCATGCTTCCTCCGTAATCATGGCGATGGCGTCGTTGGAGCCGGTGGTCTAGGTGATCTGGCCGACAGTGAACATGAGGCCGTTCGGCGTAGCCATGGAGCCAGAGATGATGACCATCTTGTTTGCTTAGAGAGCAATACGCACACCCCCTACTTGGCGCGCCACTGTTGACGAAATATGGTCGGTAGTCTACCTAGGGGTATGCCCAAGATAGTAGATTGTCGGCAGACAGATGTGCAAGTCACAAACAAGACGGTGACACAAGATAGACACGAGGTTTTATCCAGGTTCGACCGCCAAGAAGGCGTAATATCTACGTCCTGCGTCTGATTGGTATTGCTGTATGTCAATGAGAGATATTTTTCAGAGGGATCCCCTGCCCGCCTTATATAGTCTAGGGGGTAGGGTTACAGATCTGGAAACTAATCCTAGTCAGTTACAATTGCCATATGTGGCCGGATAAGGATTCCTATTCTAACCGACCAGGATCCTGCTTGATCGCCAAATCCACCTTGACTCCTTGCGTGGGACTCCAACCAGGTTGGCCAGGCCGCACGTCGTCTTTCGGATGGACCGGACCCATCGATCTGGGCTGGCCCAAGCTTAGCCGTAAGGGTATAGGGGTTAATACCCCCACATTATGCGGCTGCCTCCATCTCCTCCTTCTCACGTCCCTCATCAAACTGTCCTTAGTGAAATTCATCTAACATGTCTGCTACCCCCGCATCAGCATCAAAAGCCTCCACCCGTGGTCTCACCACCTCCTCTCTCATACGATGGGCTTCACCATGGTAGACCCACTGGGTGTAGTTTGGCATAAATCCATTCTTCACAAGATATTTACCCATTTCCACCTTGTTTACCCTTCTCCTATTTCCACATTTGCTGTAGGGACACAAAACTAGGCAATGTCCTTTAGCAGCCTTGCCAAATGCACTGTTCAAGAAAGCATCGGTCTTGTTCATCCATTCCATGGTGTAATCACTCTGACTTCTCCAGCCCATGTACATCCACTGACGGTCACCCATCCTCTAACATATGTATCAGCGAGTAATGTAACCATCAATTGCATCTATATGGTGTTCCTACTGTCTAATAGGTGAGGATAGGTCCTAATCCCACCTGCGGATGCGTAGATAAGGTTAGTTTCTATGCTCTACTCCTATCCAAGATAGAATTTCGGCAGCACCTCCCCGTTGTTCTCCAGATACACGTCCTGCCAAAGAAGAGTGCGTATCCAGAGAACAACAGGGAGGTGATGCTGAAACTCCGTCTCGGACCGGAGCAGACCATGGAAACTAACTCATCTACGCATCCGTGGGCTGTCCAAAAAAGGTGGACAATCCGAAACAGATACGGTCATAGATATGCAAAGATATGCATACCTCCAACCGTATCTCTTTCGAACGGGAGACGCCTAACTAGGTTACGCGATCTACGACCATGATACGGAAAGAGGGGTTATACCTAGGGTGGCGGCGGAGTCAGGCTAGCGGTGCCATGGTGGGTCGGCGCAATGGCGAGGCGACGCGGTGTAGGCAGACCAACACGACGATGGGAACTCCGATGGTCTCTTCTCTACAAAAATGGAACAAACAACTTTCATTTAAAAAAATCAACAGAACCTCCCCTGCACGGTGAGGTTTCCAAAACCTGCAAAAAACAACGACACGATGGCCGACAAGCACATATGTCTCAAGAGAAGCCATGTAGTTTGGATATCAATCCATGCAGAAGAATATATCCAAGTAGTACCACTACTTCTACTACTACTTCCACTATTGCTACTACTACTACCACTACTTCTAATACTACTACTACCACTACCACTAGCACTACTACTACAACTAATACTACTACAACTATCACTACCACGACAACAAGAGAGAGGGCATACCCGACGGGCGCCGAGGGTAGGGGCGGGCGGTCCACGGTACGTGGCCGGGGGCAGGGCCGGCTCTTACTCCTCCTCCTCCCCTCCTCCCCCTCCTCCTCTTCCTCCTCCCCTCCTCCACCCGCCGGTGTTGGCGGGCCGGTGTGGGCGAGCTGGCCACGCTCGGCCACACACGGGCGTGGGGGCGGGGGCGGGCGGCCTAGCGTCGCGGTGGCACGGGCGTGGGGGCGGGGGCGGGCGCGGGCGGTGGCGACGCGGGTTTGTAAGCATCGTACGTGACAACGTGTACGGAATCTTCTGAAATTTTTATCATAGTCTCCACGTACGATATCACGACATCTCAACAAGTTTCATGATTTTCGGACTTCGTTTGCTTTTTATAGAATTTTAAAACACTTCACACGCAAGTTCGCGGTCATATTTCGTGAACAAGATATCCGGAATTTCGTGTCCGTTCCTGGATACGGCCTCACACAGTCACACTACACTTAGTAACATGACTATCATTTTTTGAATCATTAAATTCCATTATTCATACCACGTGTAGTTCAAATTTATATTTTTTTGAAAAAATTCAAGTAAACGAAATAAAGTAACTAAATATATAAAAAAGCCAAAAAAATCCTCAAATTCTAACGAGGAGTTCCTGATACTTTAAAAGTGTTGCACAAAAAATTTAGAGGCCAAAAACAAAAAAAAAACTTTGCCGAGCAGCGGGGCATGGCACTCGGCAAAGGAGGTCTTTGGCGAGTGCCAAGAAAAAGGCGTTCGGCAAAGAGGATTTTTTATTTTTTTTAGAAATTTCCTCTTTGTCGAGTGCCTTCACAGGGGCACTCGGCAAAGACATTTAAAAAAAATTGAATCTTTGCCGAGCGCCGTGTTAGGGGCACTAGGCAAAGTATTTTCAAAAAAAAACTTTGCCGAGTGCCTAACAGCAGGCACTCGGCAAAAAAGGACGTGGCCGAACACCGTTACGCGGGACAGCCTATGCCGAGTGTCACGCTTTTGCCGAGAGCCTGGCACTCGGCAAATAAGTCCTTTGCCGAGTGCAATCCTTTGTCGAGTGCGGCACTCGGCAAAGAAGATCTTTGCCGAGTGCCCGATTTTTGATACTCAGCAAATGCCCTGTTTTCAGTAGTGCATATATATTACTACCTACATCCCACACTCCAAAAAAATAGAATATAAATCTCGTTTTTTGAGTAATCAGACAATTTTAAGTTTAACTAAATATATAAAAAAATATAACTTAGTCCAATCTAGAATTATAATTTTTTTAGACGGAGAGAGTGATTAATAAGCAAACATTTCGCAGTAATAGTTTTACCATCTAGCAAGATCATCAGATACTTTATGGATACTAGAAAACATACACGCTACTACGGTCTATCATCTGCGATCAGCGGAGTAACACAGGAGTACAGAGCCCATGCAGATGCATCATCATATACTCAAAACTCTGAGCAAACTAATCTACTGACAGGCAATTGATCGAGTACTAGCTAAACTTTGCTAATTAGACGTACTAGCGTCTATCAGACACGGACACACACGGGATGCTACCTTAAGAAGAAACTACCACTACTACTAGCTATACTTCTAGTAAGAGCCGGGCAGACCAGTCTCCCCGTCGTTGAGGTCGCACACAGAGTAGCATGCGTCTGCAGGCTCCTCATCGAAGATGCAAGAAGCAGGCAACGGAGGCAGCTCGTGCCCACCACTCAGCTGCCTGGGATCGAGCCCGTACGGCTGATGGGCAACAACACCATAACTCAAAGCTTCCTCCGCCGGCACCTGGAGCTGCATCACCTCATCGCATGCGCCGGTACGACCGTGGGACGCGAGTGTCACCTCGTCGTCACCACCAGCCACCGCCGCAGCGGAGTAGGCGGCGGCGAGCTCAGCATGGCACCCTTCCTCGTGCGGCATCAGCGCGGCCTGGTGCAGGCTGATCTGCGCCTTGAGGAACTTGACGTAGTGGATGGCCTGCTCGAGCATGGACACCGTGTCCATCTTGCTGCCGCCGGGGACGAGGCTGCGGAGCACGCGGAAGCGGTCGCTGATGCGGTGCCGCCGCTCGCGCGCCGCCACGCTCTGCGGGTCCGTGGAGAGCTTCGCTCCAGGACGCCGCCGCACGCCGCCGCCGCCACCTCCGGCGCCGCCGCGCACTCTGCTGTCGCTGAGGGCGCCGGCCAACGCCACCGGGTGGTGGAGGTACGGCTGCGGGTGGAGGATGGGGAAGCCGCGTGGGTCATACATGGTCTGGTAGTGATATGGATCCATAGCTAGGACGACGCGCGGACGCCTAGGTGCAACTACTACACTGTGCAGTGCTGTTGGCTTTGCTGGTTTCAGCCCTAGAGCTACTATGGCTTTGGGAGGAGCCCATGGCGGGTATATATACTCAGCATATGGCATTGCATGGAAGTGTATAAGCAGTTAAGCACATGCAGAGTACAACCTGAAATTGCGTCTTCGCTATACAGATTCGTGAAATGCATGGGATATTCCACTCGGCGGGCTCTTCAAAAAGCAGTAAAAGTATTAGGCAAGCACAAAGCTAACAATTGTAAAAATATGTAAAACTGCAGGAATGGCCATTTCGACAGATAGTAGAAAATGCACAGCCATTTGAACAAAGAGATCAAATACTAACACAGTAAGATACATTAAATAAAATTTTCAATTAATGAGGCCAGACGATCATATATTAATTACTAATTACGGTGATCACTCTTGTTATAGTAATAGCTTTGCTTAAAAGGAGAAGTTTAAATAGTGGCCACCAAAAAGTCGTCAACTATCATTTCGAAAGTTCAAAAAAAGCATGCGTTAAAAGAAAGAATCAAGGAACGAACTGATTTTGATATGAAATAAAGCTAGAAAGCCTGAATCTGACTGAAAAGGACGGAGATTACTCCAACCAAGAAAGAAATTGGATTCTTTGGGTATTGCTTGGGCCGACTTCATCAATATGGCCATCTCTCTAATAAATAAAGGAGTTAATAATATTTTGAAAACTCCTAACCACGGAGCTATTTATTCAAAGAAAGAATTGTGCTAGTTAATTACCGCGATGTGCCAGAAAAATCAAGCGCTCTTCAGTCAATGTGCGTCCTCTAGTTCAATTCAAAATCAACGGTCCAAGAGTTGTGTCTTCTTCATTCTTTCCACTGATTTCTGCCTTTTGCTGCCAAATTACTTCTCTCTCTCCTTTGTTGCACACGGTCGTCCTCCAACGCCCACCCTGTACCACCAGGCCGGCTCTGGTGGCTATCTCGCCACTGAAGCCACCACTGCTAACCCGGCCAAACAGATCACTTGGTTTTGAGCTCCCTCAGTCGCCTAGGCTCCAGGCAAATTATGGCCGGTGACATCCCCACCCCGCCATCTGTCCCTCTACCACCATGATAGCGTTGATCTCATTCTCGGCAACCCCTGACACTGATAGCTACCCTAGTGGCACAATTAATTATTCCTCGTCTAAAAACTACTCCCATCCTAAAAATAATTTTTTTCTCAATCACACAAAAGGTTTGCACGTCTTTGTATTATTAAGATATAGAAAATATTTAATACAACACGCCATAGCGGCGCCCTACAAGGTGAGAAGAGTAGTACATGGACGATCGGACCCTCCCTAGTGTACTTAAAGTTATGTTGTTACGTTGGACACTGATAAACCCAACTTGCAGCGCCGGCTAGGAGGCCTATGCCGGGGCTTCCAAGCGACGGCGGCATTGCTTGCGCGGACCCACGGCCCCATCCGGAGGAAACAACTCACGTAGCGCCTGCATATTACCGGGGTTGCCGCCGTCGATTTCGTCGTAGTTTTTTTCTAACCCAAATTAAACCATCCTAATTTTGACAAAATCTATAGAGAAGTGTGTTAATATATAGGACAACAAATAGGCATACTAGAAAATATGTTAGTGAACCTAATTAATAATACTTATTTGATATCATAAATATTGGTAATTTGTTGGAAACGGTGGAATATAAGATTGTCTGATTTAAAACAAAACTAGAATGGCTTTGTTTTTAAAAGAGGAACACCCTAGTTTCATGCACTGATGCACTTGTAAAAAGCACCAGGAGAAGCATCAAAGAAGTAAAGCCTTGTAATATTCTTATAAATGTATGCACATTTCCCTATTTCAGATTCAGAAGGTTCATGCGATATTATTTTCCCTCAGGATTAAAAAAATGTTAAAAGTTTCCCGTTTTTGTATCTGTTTGATTTGAAATAGGGGCAGAAACCCGTACGTGTGACAGCAGTTTGAGAATTTGAACTGCTCTACTTTATTTTGGTGCATGTATATGTGTGCGCAAGTCCACTGTCTGTAAAATATGATTGACGCAGGCAATCATGCATGTACAGGCCATCACAAACGCGACGACCTTCATGCATTGCACTGGACAAGCAGTACGCCAAATGGGTCACCGGCCTGTTCGTTTATTTTGAAATTTAATTTGTATTAGTGCTTATATTGATTTATTACGAGAGAAAAATATTATTTTTTCGCTGACAAATAGTTCAAGCGAATAGGGTGGGTAGCCTATCCCTCTCTTTCCCAGGGCCTTGTTTAGATTGCAAGTTTTTTCACTCTCTCTTCATCATATCAAATCTTTGGACACATGCATAGAGTATTAAATGTAGATAAAAAAAATAAATAATTACATAGTTTGATTGTAAATTACGAGACAAATCTTTTAAGCCTAGTTAGGCCATGATTGGACAATAATTATCAAATACAAACAAAAATACTACAATACCAAATATTAATTCCTAACCTTAATCTAAACCAGGCCTAGGGCATCGGTGAAAAGAGATGGCCTAGCTAGGGTTGCAGGAAACAGTACAATCTTTTTATCATGTGGCCATACGAAAAACAATTACAGGATCACATGATTGGTACCGGTGTCACATCGGCCTTGTACATATGACCACCCGATCACACTACTGGAGGCGCATGCTTTGCCGAGGGCCTCTGGCCCTCGGCAAAGGACTAGAAACCCTCGGCAAAGGCTTTGCCGAGGGCTGCCCTCGGCAAAGACCCCTCGGGGAATTTTTAGACGGCGAAGGGGTCTTTGCCGAGGGCCCTTTATCGGGCACTCGGCAAAGCCTTTGCCGAGGGCCAGGATTGCCCTCGGCAAAGAAAAGACGCCGTCAGATGCCGGCACCGTAGGCGGTTTCTTTGCCGAGGGCCGACCCTCGGCAAAGAAATGGTTTTTTTTTTTTGAATTTGTTTCCCGAGGGCCGACCCTCGGCAAATAAAAGTTTTTATTTTTTTTTTTAAATCTTTGCCGAGGGCCTCCTCTATGGCCCTCGGCAAAGAAATATTCAGGATATTTTAAAATTCTTTGCCGAGGGCCGGCCCTCGGCAAAGAAATAGTTTTTTTGAATTTTTAACCCTTTGCCGAGGGCCTACTCCCTAGCCCTCGGCAAAGAAATTTTCAGGATTTTTTAAAAATTCTTTGCCGAGGGCCGGCCCTCGGCAAAGAAATGGTTTTTTGAATTTTTTAACCCTTTGCCGAGGGCCTACTCCCTGGCCCTCGGCAAAGAAATTGGCAGGATTTTTTAAAAATTCTTTGCCGAGGGCCGGCCCTCGGCAAAGAAATGGTTTTTTGAATTTTTTAACCCTTTGCCGAGGGCCTACTCCCTGGCCCTCGGCAAAGAAATTGGCAGGATTTTTTAAAAATTCTTTGCCGAGGGCCGGCCCTCGGCAAAGAAATGGTTTTTTGAATTTTTTTTAACCCTTTGCCGAGGGCCTACTCCCTGGCCCTCGGCAAAGAAATTGACAGGATTTTTTCCAGAAAATCTTTGCCGAGGGCTATTGCTTGGGCCCTCGGCAAAGGACCCTTCTTTGCCGAGGGCCTTGGTCATTGCCCTCGGCAAAGAGGCAGAAATTTAAATTTTTTTTTTGTTTTTTGCATTCCATCGACACAAGCATTTCATATATATACATATATATATCACACAGAACCCATTTTCTCACAATATATGACAACCATAATTGTGAACCACAAATCACAATATATTACAACGACAAGTCACATGTTCATCATCATTCACATGTTTATTACGACAAGTTAATAAAATCCAAGCACAAGTCACAACCATAAATCACAAATCACGCTAAAGTCCAACCACATCACCTAGCACGAGTCCTCATCAAGCTAGCCTATGAGACGATGGTGAAGGAAAAGCAGGATCACCCGGTGACGCACTAGCGGGTTGATTGGAACCCGCGGACTGAAGCTGCACAAAGGAGCAGAGATTGCATGTGTGAGTAATCCGGGAAAACAGTTTTGAAACTTAGAGATTGCATCTAGTATTGTAGGAATACAAAAAGATTAGACTAAATTGAAAATTTCGGCAGCACCTCCCCTGCACGGGGAGGTTTCCAAAACCTGCAAGAAACGACGGCACGAACGCCGACATCCATAACGGCACGAACGCCGACATCCACAACGGCACGAAGGCCGACATACATGCAAAGCACAAGCGAAAAGTGAACTTTCATACTTACAGGAGTAGCTGCAGGAGTAGGAGGTGGAGGAGCTGAAAACTGCACAGGTACACCCGATGCTTGCCCAAGACTTTGCATGATCACCATCATCTCCGCCATCTGCTTCTGCGCGGCCTCGAACGCGACCTTCTGGGCCTGCAGCTGTGCGGTCAGCTCCGCGTTCTGCTCTTGACTTTGCCTTTTTGTTTCTTGCAGCTCGGCCTGCAATATTTCACTCCAATGTATCAGTAATGCAAATCTAATTTAGGTGTTTAAATATGTACGTACGATGAGTAAAACATGAATTACCTGGAGTGCTTGGACCTGCTGCAGTGCTGGAGACGGCCGTGGACGTATGGGCTGGCTGGAGCTCGTGCTCCGTGCTCGGATAGCGTCGAGGGAGGGAACAGTGGTGGAGTCGATGGCGCCGTCTGCAATCCACAGCCGCCCGTGCTTCTTGCCTCCTCCGAGCCTCATGATCGCCTCTGCATCAATGGGCTCAGTGCGCACATTATAATCTTCCCCATAGATCCTCCTTACCGTTGACGTGTACTCTTGGACTTTAGTGTACGCGTTCGGGTCGGAGTACATCTGGGGCGGGGCAGCCGGGTCGAAGGAGACAGAGGACGACGCCCTGCCCATGTGAGACATAGCCCACGCAGAGAACTCCGAGATCTCCTCGCCCGGGTGCGCAGCCTCCTGCGAGAAAGACGGGAAGATGGTGAGAAATCAAATAGAATTGAGCATCAAAATAAATGAAAGAAATCACTTACGTATGCTTGTTTGTATCCGGGGAGGCTACGACTGCCTTGATGGTGAGTTGGACCTTGCCTCATCAGACGCTGTTCCCGCTGCCTCTCGTGCGTGTCAATAAAGTCCTGTGATAACCACTTGTCCACGATCATGGCCCAGCACTCAGGATACGATCGGCACCACCAGGGAATCACCTACAAGTCATTGAGTATTTGACATATAAGAAGAAATTGAACCTACTTAATATCAGAACGAATCATTATGAATATTATTCGCCTACCTCAAGGTACTGGTCCCGGGTCAGCGTAATCCGTCTTGCTTGAGGCTTGGGGAGGAACTGCCTAAGTACCGACCTGTAGTAGTCTATGTGGGCCTGGACGCGCCCATGGTGGTGCATCTCGGTGACATACTTCCTACAAGCTGCGGCAGCCGCCCGATCCGCCTGGGCCTCAAGTCCTTCTTCGGCCTTGAAATATTTCTGCATACAAAACCAATGTATCCATTCATTATTTCAATAAAAGATTTAACCAATAAATGCGATGTATTAAGCAATATTGTGCGAGAGAGACTTACCCAAAACTCCGCCAATACTCGCTCCTGCTTGTTGCGGTAAGTGTCATCCGTGACCAGCGCGTACCTGTCCCAGTTGGAGGCCGGCTCCCGCACCACCGGCTCTTCGGACAGTTGCACAATGCCGGGGTACCATTTCCTGCACAAAACACCAAGGATGCTTGCGGGGGTGCGTGCTGGAGTACCCGACAAAACCAACCACGCCCTGCACAAGTGATTAAGAAAATTTATCAGTTTCTCTTAAGATTTCCAACATATCTTATGAAGTAGTTGTGATAACATCCATAGTTACTTACCTCTTTGCCATAGGCCGTATCACTGAGCGGTTGTGAGGAAGCGGAACCGGAGGGAGGCTCGCGGGACCTCGCTCGTAGAGAGTCCGGGTAGCGGTACCCTCTCCCTCGCCCTCGAGCGCCTCGCCTCCCTCGCCCTCGAGCGCCTCGCCTCCCTCGCCCTCGAGCGCCTCGCCTCCCTCGCCCTCGAGCGCCTCGTCTCCCTCGCCCGTCTGCTGACCCCTCTCGTCCTCCGATGAGGACGAGGCCGTGGCCGTCACGTGCTCCTCCTCTAGCACCTCGTCACGTGTCGTGGGAGGAGACCGCTGCCTCCTGCGGCGGCTGCCCCTGGTCCTCCTCTCGTCACCTCCTGCGGACGCTACCCCGGACGACGACCCCTCACCTCGAAGGAGAGGGCGGTCTCTCCCGTAAACCGAGGGCGTGTCACGGCGTGGACGTCTGCTCGCCATCTTTGTCCAATCACCTGCAATCACAAAGAATGAACAAGACTAATTAGTACATATATTAGAAATAGATTCAAAATATATAAACAAAACATAAATTAAAAAACCATAGTATTACATGTATTAGGAATAATCTTCATGATTGGGATCATAGGTCTCATCATCACTGTCAAAATTGTCCAAATGGGCAACACTATCCGAAGGTTCTATGTTGTCATCGTCGTCATTGCCTAGAAGTAATCGCTCAAGCATTGCTATGTCCTTGGCATTTACCACCACATCTCCATCGACCTCGTCATCAACCGTTTCGTTGTCTACATCCATTTCGATTGCTTCGGGTAAGACTATCTCAAACGTGCCTGGTAGCCCATCTTCTTGATAGAACTGTCCATCATATGTGTTTGCGTTAAAGTTGTAATCATCATCGTTTGGGGCAGGTAGTTTACCATGTGGAGATACCTGGTGCACAATAGCCCAACCCTTAAGATCCTCTTTGTCTTGGTTGGCGTATCGAGTATAATACACTTGCACGGCCTGTTGAGCCACAATGTAGACATCTTTTCCAGGATAGATAGAATCTTCTCGAATCTCCACTAGCCCAAGATGAGGGGTTCGTCTCGTTGATCGAGGATTAAACCAGTGGCATTTGAACATGACAGGTTTAAGAGGTTCGTCTCCATAAAATGAGAGTTCATAGATTTCCTCAACTCTACCATGATAGTCGAGGCCATCAGTGCCGGACGTACAAACTCCGCTATTTGTGGTTTTTCGTTTGGGCCGAATCTGCTCGTAACTTGTTGTGTGGAAGCGATATCCGTTCACGTCATAGCCGGTAAATGACTTCACCCTAACATCACAGCCGTTTGCAACCTGTTTCAACTCGTCGCTCATGGACGAATCGGTCTGGGCCTGCAAGGTGAATCATGATAGATCGTTATATTAATCAAACGTACGATCACCTTGGACGATCGAACGTACGAGCTAAATTGGACATTACCTTTTGTTTGAACCAAGAAATGAAATCAGGCCTCCCCGCTCCCACACCCCGCGAAACAAGGGTGTCTTGTTCATGCGAGGTAGGATCCCTTGATTGATGCCAGAATTCACGAACAAATTCCCTGTCCGAACGAGAATCAATGGGGTTGGATGCAGAATAGTGATGGCATATTGAAATAAGTTCATTGAGAACTTACTTGATGAACGGCTGCACCTCGGTAAGGTTATTCAACACATATAGCATGATACTGCGCCACTCTTCATTTCCCAATAGCTTTGGGGTTGATCCACTTGCGCTGCCGAGTTGGCCTTGGAAAAGGCTCAGGGTTGATTCATTTTCGCCAGTATTGTAACGAGAGGGTGGATTATGATTGCTAGGAAGGTTCGGCTTGTAGTATAGCGTTGTGAAGTTTGCCACCTCCTCCCGAAGGCATGCCTCTGCAATGGAAGCCTCAATTCTGGCTTTATTTGTACATTTTTTGCGAAGAGTCTTTAGACATCTCTCGATCGGATAGCACCAACGGGCCTGCACGGGCCCCCCCAAACGTGCCTCGGACGGGAGGTGCACAATCAAATGTTGCATCGGCAAGAAGAAGCCGGGTGGAAAGATCTTCTCCAGCTTACAGAGCAACACAGGTGCCGCTTTTTCCAAGTCCTGAGCGATGGTCCGAGATATCTCCTTGGCACAAAGCTGGCGGAAGAAAAAGCTCAACTCTGCCAGCACTTGCCAGACATGCTCAGGGACATAGCCTCGGACCATCGCCGGAAGAAGCCGCTCAATCCATATGTGGTAGTCATGACTCTTCATCCCGTTGACTCGCAGAGTGCCTAAGTTCACTCCCCTGCTAATATTTGCTGCATATCCATCTGGAAACATTAACATCTGCATCCATTTTAGTACCTCCCTCCTTTGATCAATCTGCAAGACGAAATTGACCTTAGGCCTTTTCCAGTTCTTATTTCGGCCACTAGGAGGCTGCATCGCTTGATTCGGTCTATCGCACAACATCGCTAGGTCCACTCTAGCCTTAACGTTGTCCTTAGACTTGTCAGTGTCCATGAGAGTTCCCCAAAGTGCCTCGGCGATATTCTTTTCAGTGTGCATTACATCAATGTTATGTGGCAGAAGAAGGTCATCGAAATAGGGGAGCCTCGTCAAGCCGGATTTATGAGTCCACATATGTTCCTCACCATATCCCACAAAACCACCTTCTTCATTGGGCACGAGAGCATCTATCTGAACACGAACCTCGGCACCAGTCGTCAAGTGCGGTTTTAGGGTCTGTCACTTTGACACCTTTCGTAAAGCTGTTGATGTCTTCTCTAAATTCATGGTTTAGAGGAGGAAACTGACGATGCTGGTCGAACGACGAATACTTGCCACCCTTCTTCAACCAAATGAACCTCACGGCTTCCTTGCATACTGGGCATGGGTAAACTTCCCGTTGAACACACCAGGCGGCGAATAACCCAT